>NC_043709.1:476658-484198 GCF_006229205.1 Suricata suricatta
GGGGGGGGGGGGGGGGGGGGGGGGGGGGGGGGGGGGGGGGGGGGGGGGGGGGGGGGGGGGTTAGGGTGAGGTGGTCCCAGGCGGTAGGGATGAGTTATAATACCAACTGGCTGAGTGTGGATGTGGAGATTGAGAGGTGCCCCCCCAAACCCAGGGGGTCCTTACCGGGACCTGAGCCTGGTGGCTGCTGTCCACTAAAAGAGACCAGAGCCCCTAGGGATGGGGGTTTATTCCTGGCTCTAACAGAAGGTTACCAGTGGGACTTCCTGAACCCTTCCAGAGGCCCAGTGCTGGAGCCAGGCGCAAGGGTGCAGCACCCCCCACCCCTACCTCCCATCTGCAGTCATTGGCCAGGTTGTCTGAATTCTCAGGCTGGTCACCTCAGCTGTTCCAGCCTCTGGCCTCTGTTTCCATCTCTAAGACCTCAAGGGCAGGAAGAGGGTCAGGGACAATGAGTTAGTGGCTCCATATAGAGTCCTTGCTGGAATCACCTCTGGTCTGGAGCTGCCTTCAGGGGGACCCTGGGGTTGGTCCAGCTCCCTGAGTGAGCCCTGGGTCTCTCTGCATTGCTCTTACTTGCTGTTGCCCCAGTGCAGGTGACGGCCCTCTCCTGGGCTCCCACGGTGAAGCTGGTGACCTAGTGCCAATTCCCTGTCACCAGATTGTGCAGACAGGACTGGGATAAAGGGTCTGCTGCCTCACATGAGGGGTCACTTCCCTCCTTGCCTCCCCAGAAGTGACTCGGACCTTCCCCCGCTGATGACAGGCTGTGGGAAGGGGCATGGGGGCCCCAGGCACCTGGCTGGCTCTCCTTCACTGCCACCTGGGCCCATGAGCACCCCAGCTGCTGCAGGAGCTCCTGGGGGAGGCAGGGTCCTAGAGAGTGGGGGTAAAGTGGGAGCGAGGGAAGGGCTGAGCATCAGTGACCAAATGGTCGGGACTCTCAGCGGGGCTCCAGTGCTGAGGGCAGCGGGACTCTGGGAGAGTGGGGGGTGACAGACCATCTGATTTGAAGTGACTGGCGTCTGCAGAAGAAGAGTAGATGGGTGTGAAGGCTGGTGTGGAGCTGGAGAAGAGCGCCTGGGCCTCTGGGGGGTGGGTGCGGCAAGGGGAATGTTCTGTGGGTCCAGACGCCACCCTCTGTTGAGCATTTCATGTTGTCCAGTTTTTCACTCTTAGAAATAATAATTTTTTTAAAAAAGAAAGAAAGAATGATTTAGTGAGCACCTTTGGTCAGATTTTTGTCCATAATTTGAATATTCAGAGGCACTGGGGGTCCAGGGACTTTGGAGGTGACTCTGGAGCCCCTGGGGAAACCATGAGGGGCCCACAGGTAACAGGAGGACGACAGTGGCTGTTTTCCTGACCTGGTTGTGGAGACTTTCCCCCAGCCTCAGGCTGAGTTAGGGGAGGAGATCCAGGTCCCTACCCGAGTTCTGGGCAGGCCAGGACCTCGTGGGCCAGAATGCCGGTGGGAAGGGGTGGGCTGGAGGGTGGGATCGGGCCCAGGGGGAGGCACGGAGGACAGGCTTTCCTGGTGGGTCGGGGGGCTGGCTGCACGGACGGCAGTGCACCCTAGGGGTCCTCCCAGCAAAAGTGTGCCCGTGAGGGCAAGAATAGGCCCAAAAGGAGCAGGGCTTGGGTGCGCATGGCCGGGTCCCCCTTTGTGCCACCTCACTCGCCCACCTTGCAGTTCGGCCTATGACACGCGGCTGCGCCAGAAAGTGGCGGTGAAGAAGTTGTCGCGACCCTTCCAGTCGCTGATCCACGCGCGGAGAACGTACCGCGAGCTGCGGCTGCTCAAACACCTGAAGCATGAGAACGTGAGCAGAGCGCCCGGGGAGGGGCGGGTCAGCCGGGGGCGGGGCTCCCCGCGGGGCGGGGGCTCCGGGCCTGACTCCCGCCCCCACCCAGGTCATCGGGCTGCTGGACGTGTTCACGCCGGCTACCTCCATTGAGGACTTCAGCGAAGTGTGAGTGGCAGCAGGGCCAGAGCGCGCGCAGGGGTGAGGGGGCGGGGCCCCTGTCCTGACCCCTGACCCCTCTCAGGTACCTGGTGACCACCCTGATGGGCGCCGACCTGAACAACATCGTCAAGTGCCAGGCGCTGAGCGACGAGCACGTCCAGTTCCTGGTTTACCAGCTCCTGCGCGGGCTCAAGGTGGGCGCCGCGTGGGCGGGCGCAGGGTGGGGTGTGGTGGCCGCAACCTGACGCTCGCACCGTCTCCCCTGGCAGTACATCCACTCCGCGGGGATCATTCACCGGGTAGGTGCGGCCGCTGGGTGCGGGTTGGGGCGGGCGCTGCCGCTGCTCCAGCGCTCACCTCACGCCCCGCCTGCCCCGCAGGACCTGAAGCCCAGCAACGTGGCGGTCAACGAGGACTGCGAGCTTAGGGTGAGCCGGGCGCGCACCCGCGGGGGCTGTCACCCTGTCGGCTGGGGAGGGGGCCCTGCCCTGGTGGGAGGCACTGACAGGCCTGGTGGTCGCTCTAGATCCTGGATTTTGGGCTAGCCCGCCAGGCTGATGAGGAGATGACCGGCTACGTGGCCACCCGCTGGTACCGTGCCCCTGAGATCATGCTCAACTGGATGCACTACAACCAGACAGGTGATGTCAGCCCATATGGGGGCACTCGGGTTGTGTTGGACCAGGGCGGGCAGGCAGAGCTCCTGCCAGGGCCTGGGGACGGTGGGGGCATATGGGGCCTAAAGCTAAGGACCTTGGTGTGTGTGTGTGTCCAGCCTTGAGGACAGGCAAAGTTTGGGACCGTTGTTGCAAAACAAACCTTAGAGGCGCCAGCACAGCAGGTGTTGGGCTAACCCCTCCCCCTCCCCAGGGTTGGGTCTAGGGAGTAAGTTGGCTGCTGTCTTTGGGCCTGGGTGTGACTGAGAGGCCACTAGGCTGGCACAGTCCGGGCAGCCTCCTAGTTCTTGAGGGGGCCATGGGGAGGGCAGACTAATGGAGACTCCTTCCCCAACAGTGGACATCTGGTCTGTGGGCTGCATCATGGCTGAGCTGCTCCAGGGAAAGGCCCTCTTTCCGGGAAATGACTGTATCCTTGCCCCAGGTTGGGGAGGGGGCTTAAACCAGGGTCCCTTTCTGCTGGGTGGGTCTCAGGGGATGTGGCACTGGCCCTTTCTGGCTAGTCTTGCCTCCTCTGCCCCACACTGTGCCACCTAGGGCTCACTGATCCCCACTGTAGGAGGGCAGGTTTGGGGCAGTGCCTTGAGGTCTGGGATCTGGGGGCCGGGGGAAGGGTCTGCTCCTGGCTGGTAGGCATTTCCTCAGCCAGGCAGACATCGACCAGCTGAAGCGAATCATGGAGGTGGTGGGCACGCCCAGCCCTGAGGTTCTAGCGAAGATATCCTCAGAACACGTGAGTCTCAGCTCCTGGCTGCCTCTGCTGACCACGCTCCGGGTACTCTGGAGGAAGGGACTCTAGGAATAGACTGGAAGCCTGTGGGAAGCACGGGTCACAGTGGAATAAAGCCTGAGGCAGGTGCCTGGCCCCTTAAGGGAGAAACAGGTGAACAGAGAAGACATTCCTGGCATGAGGGACAGTGAGGGCAGAATCCCAGCACTGCAAACAACGCCCTTGCCCAGAGCAGTGGGGTGACACCAGGCCCGGTGCTCCAGGCATCGAGAGCCAGGTGGGGAGCCGGAGCGACTAAACCCCAAGTGGGAGGTGCCTCTGGTCTGTGCATGTTCTTGTCCGGGCCTGCTCCAGTGAATGAGTCTGGGGGCTTGGGGCCAGAGGAGGGAGGGTGTGAGCAGCGCCCTCAGGCCCTTCCTCCGTGCCCCCAGGCCCGGACGTACATCCAGTCCCTGCCCCCCATGCCCCAGAAGGACCTCAGGAGCATCTTCCGTGGAGCCAACCCTCTGGGTGAGGATGGGTCCTGGGGCTGGGCTGGGCTCCACGTCTGGCCGTCGATGCACAGCTGACCTCCCCCCTTCCACTGACCATCTGTAGCTGTGGACCTCCTGGGAAGGATGCTGGTGCTGGACAGTGACCAGAGGGTCAGTGCGGCCGAGGCCCTGGCCCATGCCTACTTCAGCCAGTACCACGACCCCGATGATGAGCCCGAGGCTGAGCCCTATGATGAAAGCGTGGAGGCCAAGGAGCGCACAGTGGAGGAGTGGAAGGGTGTGCTTGAGGGGGCTGGGCGGGAGAGGTGGGCCGAGGGGCCCGAGGGCTTCATTCCCTCGGAGGCTAGGAGCTGCCTTCGTCCTTCTGGAAGTGTTCCAGTTCCTCCCCAGCACATCCCCCCACTCCAGGGAGGGGCAGGTAGAGATGGGGGGGGCAGTGGTGCCTAGCAGAGGCCTGGGGGGTGGGCAGCGCAGGGCAGGCTCTGGAAGGAAGCCGGGGTTGACGCTGCCCTAGGAGTGATAGGCTGGGGTGGCAGGGGAAGCGGGCCAGTGACCAGTGACCGCTGGAGCTCACCCTTTCCCTTCACTCCCCAGAGCTCACCTACCAGGAGGTCATCAGCTTCAAGCAGCCAGAACCACCGCAGTCACCTGGCAGCCTGGAGATAGAGCAGTGAGGGGAGTGTGCCCGCTGGCCACTTGAACTGCAGGACTCCCTCAGCCTGCTGGATTCCCAGGAGGGGTGCTTCCGGCACCGCTGTGGCCAGTAGCCCCGACCCTCGCCTGGGACCCTTCGCCTGCACACTGCTCCTTGTGGGCAGTCCGTGCATGCATGTGAACGCACGGAAGTGTGCCTGTGTGCAAGCCGCTGGGGCAGGAGTCCAGGCAGAGCGTCCTGGACTTCCTTGCTCCCCCGCCTCCTCCCAGCAATCTGGGTCTGCCTTAGGACCTCACCTGGATGCCGTAAAGGGTCCCCCGGGGAGTGTGTCTGTCTCCCCATCTCCAGAGTCCCAGAGGGCATCTCTAGAGGGCCCCCTGGAAACTGAAGCGGGGGGACGTGGGGGGGGTCTTAATTGTCAGAGCTTCTCAGCCCCGAAGTGCGGCGCTACCCTGGAAAATGTAGAGCTCCAAGTCTGAAAGCTGGGCAGGATCTTTCCTGGGGGCTGGCAGGGGAGGGACAGTTGCCAAGTATCAAATCAGAAAGTCACTCGAGCCATGTGCGGCATGTGTGCACTAACATGTGCTCCCGGTACCTACGAGTCAGGTGTGTGCAGGCACGTGTGTGAATCCGTGGCTGCCTGAGGGACCAGCTTTCGTGACCAGCAAGGAGCTTGAACAGAGGGAAGTGGCTGTGCCTCACTTCCCCTTCCCTCAGTCCCTGCTGTAGGGGTGCGGGGGGCAGGTGGCACTGCTGCTGAGATCCTGTGTGCACTGTTCGAGGGGCACAGGCGGACGAGGGGCATCGATGGACAAAAGCCAGCCCCTTCTCCTTGGCTGTGGGGGCTGCTGCAGGTGCTTCTAAGGCGTGAAGAGCTGGCTGGCACAGGAGGCTCCAGCCTGGAGGAGGCTGGGGGGCGGGGCACACCAGTGCAGACTTGCATTCGGACCCTGGACCTTGGCCCAGAGCTGATGAAGAAGCCTCTGCACGCTCTACCTCTGCCCCTGGCCCCTGCCACTGAGAGCCAGGGGTCTGGTCTGTGAGTCATCCTCCCTTCCAGAATGGAGCTGATCTAGTCACCTCTGGACACGAACCTGCTCATCGTGTGTCAGGGGTGTGGGTCCTCCGTCGAGGGGCTTCTCTGTGGGGTGGTGGCATCCTATGCATCAGGTGGTGACCTCCCACCTTCCAGAGGCCTCAACGTCAAGTGCCTGCACCAGGGTTTCACAAATAAAGGAGTTCTCTCTCACTTGGCTTGTGTCCCAGGTCTCCAGGCCCTGCTGCCTGATTGTCTGCACGGCCTGAAGTGGGTCGCTGGATCTGTGCACCACATCCCGGCTGGCCTAGCCCCGCCAGCTCCTGCACTACCTCAATCCCTTGGGTCTCCAGGCAGACAAGCAGTCATCTCTGGCATAGCACGCTCCCTGCTCCCCAAGAGCTCAGGGGGATAGGGGTGGGGTGGGGTGGGTTCTGAGGAGGACAGGGCAGGATGGTCCTCCACAGATGGACCCCTGCTGCCCTGCTGAGGAATCCACCGAGCAGCTCAGCTTTGGGCCTGTGCTGCCTTTCAGTGATCAGGGAAGCTGCTGGGGGTCAGTTGGAGATGTCTGGGAGCAAGGGCCTATCCTTGCCTGGAACTGGGTGAAGTGCAGGCAAATAGCTTTTTTAAGGGGAAAGAGGCCACCTGCTCTCAGGACACACACTGCCTAGGCAGGGCACTGGCCTCAACAAGGACATTCATGCCCTTACCCTGGGCCTTGGGGGTGGAGACCATGTGGGAGCTGGGCCTCCTGGGGCCTGGTCCGAATGGCTACTGGGCCTCGGGTCCCAGGGAAACCCCTGGAGACCACATTAGGCCAAGTCCTGGGTGGGAGGCAGGGGGTGGGAGCAGAACTGGGACATGTGCCACCGAGGGAACAGGCCAGACCCCTGGGCCCCAGGGTGGAGGCAGGTGGAGTGCCACAGGCAGCCCAGGGCATGAAGGGCACAGGTGGCCATGGCTTCAGTGACCCCAGGCTGTTCCCACAGACTGGTCTCCAAGTCCTGGGTGCTGCAGAGCCCCAGCCCACAGCCCTGGTGTAAAGCTGCTCTGGCGGGCTGGGAGCTGCTGATTCATGGCAGGCAGGCAGGGCACAGAGGGAGGGGCGGGGGCCTCAGGGATCCTGTTACTCCACTCCTTCTCAGGCTGGGGGAGGCTGTGGAAGGGGCTCTGTCCTCCAGGAGCATCTGATCAAGGATGTGCCAAGCCATGGAAGGAGGCTGCCCCCATGGAGGGTTAAAGGGAGCATTGAGGCGTAGCTTTACAGAGAGGGTGGAGAGGCTCAGACCAGTCTTGAATCAAGCAGAGGGAGTAAGCTGGGCAGAGGTGGGGACAAAGGGATTTGCAAGTGCTGGGAGCAGGCTTCCCACTTCCCAGGTGGATGGAGGGGAGGGGGTTGGATGTGCACAAAAGGGCCCAAGGGGGATCCTACAGGACCAACCTCTCAGGCTCCTGGGGTCGGGAGGTCACAGGGAGGGATGTTCTGGACGCAGCCTAAGTTTGGGAGCCGGGATCAGTTCCTCCACAGGGAAAAGTGGACGCAGGCTTACTGGTGGGCTGAGGGAGTGGGATGGGGGATCCCACACTGGGACAGGATGGTCAGACCAAGGGAAGGGCGTGTCCTGCAACGTGGGTAGCTGACGTGGAGAACTCGGAGCTCAACTTGGGGGGAGGGATCAGGGCTGGGGGACCGAGTCGGTGGGGTGGAGTTGGCGAGGCTGGTGGACAGTGACCTGCAGTTGGGAATAAAGGTCCTCGGTTCTGGCCACCCAGGAGGGTGGCTACTGGGGAGGAGTCGGGAGCACCATGGCGCTAAGGCTGAGACACCCCCGGGCCGGACGGGGGGAGTCCAGCTCCGGTGGGGAGGCGGCGGGGGGTCTCTCCGGAGTGAGTTCAGGCGGGCCCTGCAGGGCGGTGCTCCCCCATCCCCCGTCCGCCCCTCCCCCTCCCCCCCAAACTCCGGCCGGCCCCCCCCCCG
>NC_043709.1:484298-501677 GCF_006229205.1 Suricata suricatta
AGGACCCCGGCGGCTCCGGGCGCGCGCAAAGGGAGGCCCGCCGATTCCGGTGCCCCCCGGCCCTCGGGGCGCAGCACCCACGGGGTCTGCGGCGGCGGGGGGGAGGGGGTGGCGCCCGGGCCGGCCATGAGCTCCCCGCCGCCAGCCCGCAAGGGCTTCTACCGCCAGGAGGTGACCAAGACGGCCTGGGAGGTGCGCGCCGTGTACCAGGACCTGCAGCCCGTGGGCTCCGGCGCGTACGGCGCCGTGTGGTGAGCGCAGGAGGGACGGGGCGGGCGGCGGGCGGCGGGGCGGCCGGCCTCCCCGCTCAGCTGTGCGTCCCGCAGCTCGGCCGTGGACAGCCGCACCGGCGCCAAGGTGGCCATCAAGAAACTGTACCGGCCTTTTCAGTCGGAGCTGTTCGCCAAGCGCGCCTACCGCGAGCTGCGCCTCCTCAAGCACATGCGTCACGAGAACGTGAGTCGCGCTGGTTCCCCGGCTCGGCTGGGCTCAGGCCGACCCCCACCCCCCGCCGCTCGGGAACCCCGACGGCTCAGGTTCCCGCCCCCCCTCCCCGCCGCTCGGGAACCCCGACTTAGCTGGGCTCAGGGACTCCGTGTCTGTGCGTGTCCTGCCCTGGGAGACCCAGGCCCTGGGCGGCCCGCCCGAGGCGGGGTGGACTGGACAGGCGGGGGATCAGGGCTTTGTCCACCATGATGCTGGTGGGGCTCCACGTGCTGAGGGCAGAGCCCACCCCCATCCCACCCCCTTTCTGAGAGAGACTGCTTCGCCAGGTTCCTGTCTTCCCTGCTAGGCCAGGCCCTGCCAAGGGCTTAGCTCCTTGGCTTCTTGCTGGGGCCACATCTGGCCCCTCAACCCAGATCCTAGTCAGGGGATGGTCACTTGCCCAGGCCAAGGGCATCCTCCTAGCCTCTCCCCAACCCTGCCCCCAGCCGGGAGCCCGGAGGTGAGGACATAGTCATCCTGAAGGCACCAGCCTCTTCCCTCTCCCCGGTCATCTGTGCCCCAGGCCCCCGTTCTGCACCCCCTTGGGCTCCTGTACTGAGCCAGTGCACCGCCTGAGCCTCAGTTCAGGGGTGCAGAGCCAGGCTCCCAGCAGGAGGTGGCGTTGTCACCTCAGAGCCTTGGGGTGACCGGTGGTGATGTCATTTAGGGAGCTGGGGTGTGGGGGGCACTAGGCAGTAGGCAGCACAGAGACACCTCCTTCTGTGCTGGGGGATGGCAGGTCTGGGTCCCTTTTCTCTCCTAGGGGGGCTCCTGTTGCTTCTTGTGTTCTTCCTGTGGGCCCGGAACTCTGTCTCTCCCACACCAGCCATCCCTGCCTCATCCCTAGTTTGGGTCGCTGGTCTAGGTGCTCAGACCCTGGGCTAATCATGCTCCTGACAGATGGTCTGGCCCCTCCTGGATCATCAGCGCCACAAGCCTCCTTTGGGAAAAATGAGACCCATGTCCACCAGGAAATTTGTCCCCTTGACTGGGTCCTTCATTCACTCTGACTTTCCATCTCTGCTCTTGGCCCTTCCCGGGGTGGGGGAGATCCATCCGTGACGGACACCAGCCCAGTGCCGCCCTCAGTACCTTCTGGCTACACCCAGTCATGCCCAGGTGTGGTTCCCATGAAGGCAGACCCATCTCCTCAAGGCTGCAGACTCCTCCCCAGCTGCCCCTACTCCCACCTGCCCTACCCAGCCCCCAAGGCTTCAAGGCTTTTCTTCAGTTGCTCGGCCCCCTGGCCCAGTCCCCTCCTCCGTGCCAGCCCAGCGGAGCTCCTGACCCACAAGCAGCCGGCCGCCACTGCCTGCATGGTGCCCTGCGCGCAGCTGGGAGGCTCGGCCCCTCATAAACCCATTTTCCTAGGAGAACACCGAGGCTGTGAGGGGCGGAGTGCCATGGCGGGTGCTGCCCTTCCACCCACACGCCGGGCCTTCTCCCCGCTCCTTCCCTGTACTTTAGGCCAGAAACCACACGTGGAGGTACAGGGGTCTCCATCAGCCTGTCCAACCCTCCTCACACTTGGAAGTCTTGTCTCTGTTCTCTTCTCGCCAAGACAGTGTCCTCGGCCCCTAGGCCTTGCCTGCCTCCAGGCCCCCCCTGGACTTCCCTCCCTGTTCTCTCCTTCCCTGTGCCTGTGACCCTGGCTGGTGGCTGCACAGGCCACCTGGCTGTCCCTCCACCGCGTGTCCGCTCTTGCTGCATTCCTGTCTGTGCCCATACAGCACGCGGGGGGGTGCACTCAGCATCACACCTATTTAAACCCTTTCTCGGCAGCTCTTAGTAAGGATTGCAGCCAAACCTTCACCTGGCATGCATGGGCCTGCTCGGGCTCCCTCTGGCCTCTCCTTGGCTTCTCCCTGGCCTGGGCCTCGGCCAACCTGGCCTTTCTCCCCGTGTTCCTCAAACGCTTGAGGTGTTCTCCCTTCGGCCTCGGCCACCATTCGCATGGCCTCTGCCAGGGGTCCTCCCCGCTGGCGCATCCAGCTGCCCCTCGGGCCACTTGGATGTACTAGCCAGGCAGGGACCTGCGGGGCCAGGTCTAGCTGTTGGTTTGGTCATGGTGCTGCCAGCCTGGGCCTCTCCAGCGGAAACAAGGCTCCCTGGTGGACCTGCTGGGTGCTGGCGCTCCCCTGGGAGGCTGTCCCACCCTGGTCTCGGGTCTTTGGTGGGGACAGGAAGAGGGGGAGGAAGGGCCAAGGGGCTGGAGCTCCTTGGGTGTCTGGGAGCTGACCCAGACTTGGGGCTGCCCCTCCCCCAGAGGATCCCTGTGGTCACCATTCAAAAATAGCCTGTGTCTATGGGCATGTATGCCAGCGCTGGGTTGTGTGGCCAGCAGACAGCCAGGCCCTGTGGATGGTGGGAAGAGATGGATATCCGTAGGGGGCTTTCCTGCTTGGAGCACACTGCCAGCCAGACCCCCATGGCCTTCACTGTGTCCCCATCCCACCTGGTACTCCGGCCTCCTCCCCAGGTCATCGGGCTGCTGGACGTGTTCACTCCTGATGAAACCCTGGATGATTTCACAGACTTGTGAGTGCCATCCTGGGGGGGCTGGGCAGGGCAAAGTGGTGTTGAGTTGCTTTTGGGTGCTGACTCGGGTTCTGTGTTGGCACGTGGGCCTGTCCTTGCAGCCCAGTGGGGTCGGATGCACACTGCCTACCCCTTCCTCACACCACAGTGTGGCTCCACCCCCTGCCACGCGCCCCTGGGACCCACAGCACAGGTGCAGCTGGGTGGAGCCCGGGCCTCCTTGGACCACGTTTGGCACTGGGCTCTCCAGTGCTGGAGGTGCGAGCGTTGGACCTGCATCTGTTAGTCGGCAGGTCCCGTGCTCTGGGACCCTGGCATCAAGTATGTGGCTTGTAACTGGAGCTGCTGACCTTTGCTGGCAGGCAGGGGAGGGGTGGCAGGGGGCCTGCCTGTGGCTGCCATCCCTGGATTCATAGTGCTATTGGCCAAGAGCCAGGGGCTGAGCCTGGGAAGGGCTGAGGACAGGCTCCTCACCGGCTGACCTTGCAGAGGTCAAGGACACGCACAGGCCTTAGTGTCCTGGCAAGGTGCTAAATGGCTCTGCTGTGTCTCTCTCCCTCCACCCTCTGACCCACGCACGTGTCCTGTGTCCCCACTCCTGCCCACAGGGACCTCCCTCCTTCCTCTTGGACCTTCTTCTGTCTGTGGTCCCTGGTGCGCCCTAGACCCTAGCCTTCATGTGGCCCTGCAGGACCCCCCAGATTGCGGTCCTGACCCACCTGACATTCTGGGGAGGTGTGCGTCGGGGAGGCGGGTGGAGCCTGGTGCTGCACTGTGGACAGTGAAAGGTGCTGCTAGGCGGTCTCCAGGGTCTCCGTGGTCTGAGCCTAGGCCCAGTGGATGTGACACCCCCTGTCTGCACCCACCCTGATCCCTGCAGTTACCTGGTGATGCCATTCATGGGCACTGACCTGGGCAAGCTCATGAAGCACGAGAAGCTGAGTGAGGACCGAATCCAGTTCCTTGTCTACCAGATGCTGAAGGGGCTAAAGGTGGGGGCACACCGGAGGTGCTGCAGGAGGGGCAGAACCCCCCAGGCCAGGCTGGGACTGGGGTAGGATTGCTGGTCTGTGGTTCTGAGGGCCCAGAGCTGACTGCCACTGATCCTGTGTCTGTCCCCACAGTACATCCATGCTGCTGGCGTCATCCACAGGGTGAGTCCTGGTGCTGGGTGGGGGCTTCCTCTGGCCTATGGGTGTGGAAGGTGTCAGACTGCCAGGAGCCTCCACTGCTGGTCTGCGAGGGGACAAGATGGGACCAGTGAAGAATGTGCACGAAGGTCTCACACAATTCTGGGGGTCCGGGTACCTCTATCCTTCCTGAAGGGTGTACGGGTGGGGATGGCCGAGTCTGGCTACACCACATTCAGGTGTCTAGGCTCTGGCCCTTGTGCAACCCGGTGGGAGGGGCTGCTTGCCCACCTTTCTTGTGCCCCCAGGATCTGAAGCCTGGCAACCTGGCAGTGAATGAGGACTGTGAGCTGAAGGTGTGTGTTGGTTGGGTTGGGTGGGGGGGCTCTCCCCACCTGTCCATCTGTCTGTAGCCCTTGGCCCTCAGGCCCGGGGGAGTGCTGGCCTGGGGCCAAGGCAGAGGGACCAGACCCCAGCCATCCAGGCTATGACTGCCCGGCTGATGGGCAGATGGGCCCTGGGGACCCTGGGGAGGCTCTTGATGCGTGGGGGAGGGGAGCATTGGGCATACTCCCACACCTGAGTAAGGTGAAGGGTGGGAGATGTCCCCGGCTCCCCATGCCTGAGCCAGCATAGGAACGAGGGCACCTCTGCAAAGGCGCTGGCCAGGTTCTAGGGTCTCTGAGGGTGGGAGAAGGCAAGGTCACTGGGGCTATGGGCACTGGCCGTGGGGAAGAACTCATGGAGAGGCCATGACCTCAGGCCCTGGAGAGTTGGCAGGAGGCCCCGGTGTGCCCGGTTCTCCTGGGTCACAGGCTGGCCCATCTACTTCCTGGGGGCCGCCTTCCCCACCTTCCTGATTCTGACTATAGATCCTGGACTTCGGCTTGGCCAGGCAGGCCGACAGCGAGATGACTGGGTACGTGGTGACCCGGTGGTACCGCGCGCCTGAGGTCATCTTGAACTGGATGCGCTATACACAGACAGGTAAGAATATCCAGAGGCTCAGCCACCTGGCACCAGTCTCCCAGGCCTTGCCCACCCTCTTCCCTTTCTTCATGAGAAGTCCAGGGTGGCTGCTCCATGGGGAGGCCGCTGAGCTGGGATGGGATCAGGGCAAGGGTGTGGCAGCCTGGATGGCCCCTATGTCCATGTCCCCCTGCCGTGTCTGTGTCCCCCACCCCCACCTTCCCTGGCCCACAGAGCCCTGATGCAGGGGCTTCTGTCTCAGTGGATATCTGGTCAGCCGGCTGCATCATGGCAGAGATGATCACAGGGAAGACGCTGTTCAAGGGCAGTGACCGTATCCTCCGCTTTTGGGGGGTGGGCTGGGGCTGGGTGGGGGCTGGGCACGCTGCCCCAGCCAGGTGGGGGGTGCACCCTGCTCTCTGGCCCCGGGCTGTGCTCCTCACCTCAGCACAGACCTGGACCAGCTGAAGGAGATCATGAAGGTGACCGGGACGCCTCCTGATGAATTTGTGCAGAGACTGCAGAGCGCCGAGGTCAGTGGAGGGCTGGGCGGGGGCTGGAGGGCTGGGCGGGGGCTGTGGGCCGGCCCCTTACCCTTTCTTCCTGAAAAGGCGAAGAACTACATGAAAGGCCTCCCTGAGTTGGAGAAGAAAGATTTTGCCTCCATCCTGACGAATGCAAGCCCTCTGGGTAGGGCTGGACCGGGGGTGGGGGGGTGGGGTCAGTGACCAGGACACCGGGGCCTGACCATTCCTATTCGCAGCCGTGAACCTCCTGGAGAAAATGCTGGTGCTGGATGCAGAGCAGCGGGTAACTGCAGCCGAGGCGCTGACACACCCCTACTTCGAGTCACTGCAGGACACAGAGGACGAGCCCAAGGCCCAGAAGTATGACGAGTCCTTCGACGACGTGGATCGAACGCTGGATGAGTGGAAGCGTGAGTGGGGCGCTCTGGGGCGGGGCCCGTGCGCAGGCTCAGAGTCCTGGGATGCAGGTCAGCTGAGGAGCACAGCAGTCAGTCAGAGGGCGGGGAGGCTTGTAGGTCAAGGTGACCTCTGGCTGGAGCTGAGGAATGAAAGAATGTTCCTGGCACGGGGTCGGGCACAAACAAGAGCAGGAGGGGGGTTCTGGAAGTTGTGGGAGGCAGCTCCCAGCTCAGGGGCATTGCGAGCACTTGTCAGCCCTGTCCCACTGCTGTGCATCCTCCCCAGGTCCTGGCAGAGCCCTGGGCCATTCCGGAGCCCCTCCGCTCCCACTCGTCCCCCAGGCCTCCACTCTTACCTCTTGAACTCGTCCTGGCCGCTCTTTGCCTCTTTTAGGAGCCCCCCCACCTGCACGCCCCTCATGTCCTGCCAGCAGCAGAAGGCGCACCCCCCCAGAGAGCCCTCTCACCACCCCCTGACCGTTCCTCCAGTCCCACTGAGCAGTTCACCCGCGCCTGTAACTGCTCCACACTGCCAGGCTGGCTGTCGCCTTACACCAGGGGCCCTTCCCTTCATCCTGGAGGGCCAGCCAGCACATACTAAGCCTCAGGCTGGGCTCAGAGACACCTGCCAGGTCCCCAGGCCTCCCACTGCTGTGGTCCCAAAGCCCCGTGCTGGAAGTAGCTTTGCAGAATGGCAGGCGACAAAGGCCTGGGCTTGGTGTCCTCCTCTTGGTGGCTGCAGGACCAGCCTGGAGGGTGCTGGGATGTCCAAGGGCAGCAGTCAGCACTGTTGGGGCATGGCATGTGGTGGCCACTGTGTCCTAGGCCCCAGCTTGGCTCTGCCTCAGACATAGGGTGGTGATCTTGCACATGGGGGTTGGGGTGGCACTGGACCGGTGGTTCTTAAATCATATTCTTTGAGCCACAGGGTGCTTGGTGATTCCCAACTGGGCTCCACCCTTAGTTGCGCTGTTTTGTGCTTTTAAGTTTCATTTGGTTTGAGGAAAGTTTGCTGATGCTAAAAAAGATAACATGAAAACCACGGGCCACAGAATCCTCTCTGTGGTTCCCACCCACACCGACTGTGGTAAGAGATTTTGCTTCTACTCCAGACCGTGGGGAACACGTGACCTGTTTGTGGCTGAGCCCCTGGTCAGGAGTGCAAACTCACATCGCCTTGTCTCCCTGGGGACAGCCAGCTTCACACAGACCTCCGCTGTGAGGGTTGGCCCTGTGTTAGGATCAGATGAAGGGCCTAGGAGGCGCCACAAGGGGCGAAATGCTTCCGTGCCTCAGCCAGGGCACAGCACAGATCGCCTGAACGGGGCTCTGCAGTGCCAGTGTGCCCCAGGCAGGTGTCCCACTGGCCAGCTGGGCGTGGGGACGCTGAGGCAGGCGGAGCAGAACCTGTCCCATTGCAGTCAGAGGGGAAGCAAGTCAGGCTTTCTCCCTTCCTTTGGGATGGCTCGCTCTGGGCGCACATTTCAGGGAACAGGACCGCCAGGCAAGGAAGGTAGATGCTGTGTGTGGGTGCTGGGAGTTCCTCTCATTTAAGTTTTTGTGAATATTCTTGATCCAGAAACTGAGGTGTGTCCGCTGTGTGGACACGCTAGTTTACATTTGCAGGACAGCCTCTGCCCCCTGCAGCAGACTCTGGGGCCAGGGCCTACCTGGCCCCTCCAGGGGCAGTGCGTTTGGGTAGTTCCTGTCGACGGACGTGGTGGTATGAGATTGGCCGTAGCCTGGGACGAAGTGGCATTTTTGGTGCTTGCCCTCTAGCAGTGAACTCGGATGTTCTCGGGGACCAGCCGGGCCCTTAGGTCAACGGCTAACAGCCTGTGTTCTGGGCCTGGGAGCTGTCCCCACCCCCACCCTGCGATGCCCCTCACAGGACACAGTGCTGGTCAGGGCAGGTACCCAGGAGCTGGGCACTGGGTTCTTCCTGGGTGACTGGCTTCTGCCCTTGGTGTGAATTGTAGGAGCAGATTCTGAAGGGTGATGGGGCCCCTTCTCCCATGATGATCTGTCTCCCTCACTCCACCCCCAGGTGACACATATAAGGAAGTGCTCAGCTTCAAGCCTCCCCGGCAGCTGGGGACCAAGGTGTCCAAGGAGACAGCGCTGTGAAGACCTCTGGGCCCCAAGAGCAGTGGAGAGGAGGCCTTGAGGACCCTGGCGTGGGCTTCCACCTGGAAGGGGATCCTGAGTATCACTGTGACTTTGGCTGGGGTTTGCATCCCAGGAGACCCCTCGTTCCATGGCCCCCCTCCCCCAAGCCTCTTGTTACCCTGCTCTCAAGACTCCCACCTCAGCCTAACCTTGCGGGGGGGGGGGGGGTTGTGGGCATCTGGACCTTCCGGACAGGATGTCTACCTGACCTGGGACTGGCCTCTGACTCCCTGAGCAGTGGCCCCCTCCCCCAGGTGCAACAAGAAGCCTCAGAGCCTGTGGGGGGTGGGGGTGGTGAGGCTTGGGTCAGCGCCTGGCCTGACCCTGCCCGCCCCAGCCCCTGCTGAAGCCCAGTTCATAGAGCTGAGAGAGACGCACAGGGAGGGCACTGAGTGCCTACTCAGGGATGTCTCTCCTGGGGGGCATTTGTGTGGGCTCTCCTGAACCCCCAGCCTGGAATGTAAATTGGCTCTGTGCTATGGCCCCATGGCGGGAAGAAAATAAACCGTTTTGTAGAGATCCCACTCTGGGTTTCCTTCCTAATTCTTGGGCTGGATCTCCACTTTTAGGCTTCTGAGCTGCAGCCAGGCAAAGAGAATCGAAGCTGGCCCTGCAGCCTCAGCCTCTGCTCAGTAACTGTGCCCGCGCACCCGCTTCCTCCCGGGTCCACAGTGAGCCCAGAGCCTGAAGCCCCTGCATTAGGGCTTGGTCCCCGCCCCTCCTGAGGACTTCCTCTGAAGGGTTAGACTCTGGAGGCAGACCCCGCTCTGGCCGGGACGGTTAGGGTCCAACCTGGAGGTCAGTTCCAGCTATCTGAGGTGCCTGCACTCTCCAGGGCCAAGTTCCTGGAGAGGAAGGGCCACTCTAGACGCTTTGAGGCACCTCTGGCACAGAAAGTGAGTGGGTTCTGTTGTCTTTTGAAACCTTCTGCCCCCCACCCCCCGCCCCGTCCCCGGTGTCCACACCCCAGTGCCGTCGGCGAGCGCGCGCAGCCCTCTGCCAGCCAGTGGACGTCTCGGGGAGCCGACCGCTGCGTCAGGGGCCACTCTAGGGCTCCTGCGTCCGCCCTGGCTCTTCCCACCTGTCCCCAGAGCAGGTGCTCCCAAAGCAGAGCCAGGCCGTCCTCCTTCTGGCCTGGAATTCGGCTGAACACGCGAACAGTTGGCCCAACCGAGTTGCCACCGGGGACACAGGCCTTCTCTGCTCAAGGGCTCTCCAGTGCCCCTGGGACCGACCCTAGTCTGGTCTCCCAGCTCCGAGCGATCCGGGAGGGGCAGTGCGCCACAGGCCCCGCCTCGGGGACCACGTGGACCAGGGTGACCAATCAGAGTGCGCCAGTCCACAGTCCCCGTGATAGGCTGAGGGGCGGGCACCTGATCCCAAACGACCCAATCGGAGTCTTCCAGGTTCTGGGAGCTTGTCCGCGGCCGACTCGGGCAGGTGCCTTGCCCCGGATGGTGGGGACTCCATGAGGTCGCGGGCCGCAACCTTCCCGCCGTAGGGTCCATTCCTGCACTTCCGGGGCACCCGCGAACGGGATTGGCTGCATTCCCGCCCAGGGCCCCGCCTCCTACGTTCCCCAGGGCCCGTCCCCTTCAGAACGCCGCCTCGGTGAAGCCAGCCGACTCAGGACTGGAGCTCTGTTGCCAGGACCCCTCTGTTTCTGGCCCCTGGCTCCCACTTTCCTCTCTGACCGTCTGGCTCGGTTGCTGGCCTCATTCATGCGTGCATGCCTGCATCCATTCATTCCTCGCCCAGACTCTCTGTTCACCTTTCCCTCCAGACTGCCACCTGCCCTGCCTCGCCCCACGCTTCCGCAGCTCCCGTCCAGTTGCTCTGCCGCCCGTTGACCGACCCTCCGACTGGTCCGCTCTTCGGCTAGGGTCTTTCTGAAGCTTAAATCGGACCCCGCCACTCCTTTTTTACACCTCGACGCCGCCCAGGCCCGGGCGCCACTTGCCCCTGCGGTCCCTCGGATGTGCCCCAGGGCAGCGCAGCACGTGATGGGCCGAGGACGCGTTTGACACCTTGGCCTGGGCGATCAGGCTGGGTCGGGGGAGATTTGGGGCTATCCGCGGGGTCCTGGGCACCCTGGACCTCACCCGCCCCCTCCATCTCTAGAGGGAGAGCGAGGCCCGCGACCCGGCTCCGGCTCCGGCTCCGGCTCCGGCTCCGGGCTGGAGGTGGGGGGGTGGGGCCGCAGCCGGAGCGCGGAGGAGGAGGGGCCCGGCAGCGCGACTTGGGGCCCCTAGCGGCCTGCCAGCCCAGCTCCCGACAGGCCGCGCGTCGGGGCGGGGTTTTGGGCGCTGGGTCGGAGTCTGAGGAAGCGAGAAATCTGGCCCTGGGAGCCAACCTGTCGGCCTATTCCGTGCCTGCATTCTGCGTGTTCCTGCCCAGGCTCGGTGCCCACCGGCCCAGCTTCCCGGGGCTGCAAGGAGGGGACAGGCGTGCACTCACCTGCCCAGCCAGGGGTGGCCATGAGGACTGCACTAGTGTACCACGAGGACATGACAGTGGCTCGGCTGCTCTGGGAAGAGTAAGTGTGAGCTGGCAGAGGTGGGAGGATGGGGAGGAGGCTCTGGGCTCTGAGTTCTGTGTTCGCTCAGCCCTGAGTGTGAGATCGAGCGTCCGGAGCGCCTGACCACAGCCCTGGAGCGCCTGCAGCAGGAGGGCCTGGAGCAGAGGTGTCTACGGTTGGCAGCCCGGGAGGCCTCCGAGGCAGAGCTGGGCCTGGTGCACAGGTCAGACCCTGGGGAGCCACATGCTGCGGAGGAGGCCAGCGAGGCCCTGAGGCCACCTGGCCTGCCAGGATCGTGAAAACAGAGCGTCTCCCCCGACGTGCCTCAGTTCCATCATTGGGTGGGGGAGGTGACAGAACAGTGAGGTGGGCAGTGCCCCCAGGGGTCCAGCCCCTCTCTCTTTCTCTTCCTGCTGGTGACCCTGCCTTGCCTGCCTGTCCCCCTGCAGCCCAGAGTATGTGTCCCTGTTGCGAGGAACCCAGACCTTGGACACCAGGGAACTACAGGCACTGTCTGGACAATATGATGCTGTCTACTTCCATCCGGTGCGCCCTGGGGACATGCCACCTCCCCAAATGCACGTTCATATGCCTGTGCTTGCTTTCCCTGGCCAACATCCCCACGTTCACGAATATGCAGTTGGCCGGCAGGTCTTGCTGGCTGCTGCTGCTGGCACCTGGTAGGGGCCTGGGCAGAGCCTGTGAGGTGCGGTGGGCGGGGGCTCACTTGCACCCCTGCCCCCACAGAGCACCTTCCACTGTGCCCGGCTGGCCGTGGGGGCTGCACTGCAGCTGGTGGACGCCGTGCTGACGGGGGCTGTGTGCAACGGACTGGCCCTGGTGAGGTGAGAGCTGACCCCTTCCTGGGTCACTCCCATCTGTGGGTGGTCCTGTGAGGGCACAGGCCGACCCCGATATGTCCCACACCCAATTTTCACCTGCAGACCTCCTGGGCACCATAGCCAGAGAACCGCTGCCAATGGATTCTGTGTGTTCAACAATGTGGCCATAGCAGCACAGTATGCCAAGCAGAGACATGGGCTGCACAGGTGCGTACTGGGCTGGCTGCGGGGTGGGGGCCCAGGCCGGACAGGAGGGTGGTGGAGCGGGCTGCTGAGACACCACATCCAGCCCCTTGTCGTCCTGGGGCGGGCTCCTGGCCCCAAGGTCAGAGGCTCTGCCGCTCAGTGACCTCTGCACTCCCTGTCTCCAGGATCCTCATCGTTGACTGGGACATCCATCATGGTCAGGGCATCCAGTATATCTTTGAGGATGACCCCAGGTGAGCTGGGGATGTGACCCTTCCCTGAGACGCCTTGCTGGGAGCCATGGGGCCAAGATCTTGACCCCTGGTCTTGGCTGGTTGTCCACAGCGTCCTTTACTTTTCCTGGCACCGCTATGAGCATGGGCGCTTTTGGCCCTACCTTCGAGAATCAGATGCAGATGCTGTTGGGCAGGGGCAGGGCCGTGGCTTCACTGTCAATCTGCCCTGGAACCAGGTGCCTGCCCCTCACGCCAGCCACCTACCTAGAGCCCCTCACCCAGGCCTCATCCCTTGCCCCACAGCCCCGGGCCTCCTGAACGGAGTCCAGGGCATCCTTCCAGGGTCACCCCCAGAGTCTGGGCCCCAGGGATGAAGACCCCATAGCCCTCTGCCACAGGGCCCAGCACTGATGCCCCATGGCGACAGGTTGGGATGGGAAATGCTGACTACGTGGCCGCCTTCCTGCATGTGCTGCTCCCCGTGGCCTTCGAGGTAACTGCATGGGGGGCAGGCGTGGTCTTGATGGCAGGAGCAGGGGAAGGCAGTTCTGTGTCCAGAGTACCGCCACTCCCCACCATAGCAGGAGGGAACCCTCCGGATGGGGAGTGCTGTCTGGAGGGGCCTCCTTCACCCCTGCTCTGGTCTCTTTCCTGCCTGTCCACGCATGGCCCCACCCACAGTTTGACCCTGAGCTGGTGCTCATCTCAGCAGGATTTGACTCCGCGATTGGGGACCCCGAGGTGAGGGCCTGGCCTGGCTGGGGAGGGCTCCTGGGGTCCTGGGGCCAGGCCCCCACCATGCTCGGCTCTGGTCCCAGGGGCAGATGCGGGCCACACCGGAGTGCTTCGCCCACCTCACGCAGCTGCTGCAGGTGCTCGCTGGTGGCAGAGTCTGTGCTGTGCTGGAGGTGACCGTGACGGCCGGGAGGGCTGACCGGTCAGATGCGGGGGTGCCGTCAGGCGGCCTGCTGTACAGGACGGGGTGTCCTGCCTGGGATGGTGACGCCCCACCCCAGTGACACCCTGGCCCCGTCACATCTCTGCCCTTCTCCCTTCTCCCAGGGTGGCTACCACCTGGAGTCGCTGTCCCAGTCCGTGTGCATGGTGGTGAAGGCGCTGTTGGGTGACCCTGCCCTGCCCCTGTCGGGGCCCATGGAGCCTCATCGCAGGTTCGGAGCCACAAGGGTGGGAAGGGCTGGGGTGCGAGGCCAGGCCTCACTGCTCCTGCTTCTCCCCACAGTGCCCTGGAGTCCATCCAGAGGGTCCGGGCTGCCCAGGCCCCTCACTGGAAGAGCCTCCAGCAGCAAGGTCAGGGTGGCCCAAGCTGGGATGTAGGGTTGCATCCTGGGCTCCCACACAGTGGCCTTGACCCTCAACTACCCCCTAGGGTCGGCCCCCATGAGTCCCAGCGCCTGCTCCCCAGGGGGAAGAGCCTCACCCGAATTGCCTGGGGGACCCAAATCCAAGGTAGCAGAGGCCCAGGCCTCAGCCGCACTGAGTTCCCTCCTGGACCAGCTGCACCTCCACCCCACACCGCCCGTCCGCACGGCTGTCGCCCTGACTGCGCCGGACGCCTTCCTGGTCCTACCCCCTGAAGTCCTCCGTCAGGAGGGGTCAGCCCCATGGGAGGAGATACAGGCCTGGGCCAGGTGGGCAGAGTGGGGCTGGGGAGAGGGATGGGGCTGTGTGTGCACACGTGCCTCGGTCTGTCACTCCTCATCCATGGGTCCCTCTGGCTCTCCACCACAGGGCACACAAGGCCCTGGTCCAGGATGAGGCTCTCACTGCACTTGGGAAGGTCCTGCACCTCTTGAGTGGGATCTTGGATGGGCAGGTGGGTGCAGGTGGGATGGGCCGAGGGTGGCCATGGAGCTGGGGGCAGGGCCCAGGGCCCAGGACTTGCCTGTAATAGATGGCTCATCCAGGGGAATGCTGGGTGGTGCAGAACCGCATGCATAGGAGTTACCTTGTGCCTGGACCCTTTCCAGAATAGTCCTTAGGGACAGGGTCATGAGTTCAGGCTCACTCAGTCTTCCCAACTAAATACTCTTTGACAGAGAGGTGAAGGGGATGTCATACGTTCGTTTTAAGCATCTCACAGGTGGCAGCTACATAGACGGGGCCCCGGACAAGGGATGGATGTGTTTACTTGGTTGGGAGTTGCCCTGCGTGTCCATCGTTGCCCCCACAGGTGAGCGGTGGCATTGCAGCAACCCCAGCGCCCGCTGCCACCCTGGATGTGGCCATTCGGGAAGGCTTGTCCCATGGAGCTCGGAGGTGAGCCTCCCCTGGACAGCCTGAGCCTTCAGGGCGTGGCCTGTGGGCACCCCTGCCCTGCCCAACCTCTGCGTGGGAAGGGCTCTGGGACTGGACTGTAGACTGGGTGAATGTGATCTGTCCCGGGGCCAACTTTTCCTCCAGGCTGCTCTGTGTGGCTGTGGGACAGCTGGATCGACCCGCAGACCTTGCCCATGACGGGTATGACTCTTGGGTCGTGTGTACAACCAGGCCTGTGTGGGTGGTCACTCAGTCCTGGGTTCCCATGGGGGACAGCTGGGGTTTGGCAGAGGAGTCCCTGGGAGGGTCTCCCTGGGAGAGCCCCCAAGCTCTCCTCCACCTCCCCTTCTGCGTTCCGGGCTCTGGAGGGCGAGCAGCAGCTCACACCCACGCACACGTGCGTACTCTTCCCTGGAAGGAGGAATCTGTGGCTGAACGTCGGAGGCAAGGAGGCGTCTGCCCTGTCCACGTTAGAGGTCTCCGTGCCGCTGCCAGGGGTGAGCGGTGGTGTCACAGGGCAGGGCATCCTCGCGCGGGCCGGCCCCTCGCCTTCACCTGCCCTTCCTGGGGGGATGGTTGGTGTGGCTGCGCCCCTGAGACTGGGAGGCGGGCTGACCCTGGCTGCTGTCCTTCACGCAGACAACGGGTGGGTTCGTGACCTGCCTCCTGGCCCTCGTGCTGCCCCTGGCCTATGGCTTCCAGCCTGACCTGGTGCTGGTGGCACTGGGGCCAGGCCACGGCCTCCAGGCCCCCCAAGCCACACTCCTGACTGCTCTGCTACGGGGGCCAGTGGGGGGCCGTGTCTTGGTCCTGGTGGAGCAGGTGAGTGGGACAGTGGGTGGACGTGCTGTGGGGGGAGGCGGGGAGAGACCAGCAACTTGATGCTTCACCTCTGCTCCTGGCCCAGGAATCCACATCCCAGCTTGCAGGGGTCCTGGCCCAGGTGTTGCAGGGAGAGGCGCCCCCCAGCCTGGGTCCCTTCTCCATGGCCTCCCCAGAGGACGTGCAGGCCCTGATCTACTTGAGGGGACAGCTGGAAGTGGAGTGGAAGATGCTGCAGGTGGCCGGTGAGGCTGGGGGCGTGGCCTAGGCTGAATGCTGGGTCCAGGGGGACTCCTGTCTTAGTGGGGAGAGGGACTCCTGTCCCGGGGGAGTGAGGCGCTGCCCTGAGCCAGCTCACTGCAGTGACAAGCTGACCATACACCTTTTCCTAGCTCCTCGAGTGCTGTGACCTGGTGGCCTGAAACCTGCCAGGGTGGGAGCGTTTGTACTCCAGAGGTGACTCCGCAGACTAGTCCCCCCAGGAGCCAGCTCTGAACGTTCACATGTGCACCACTGCTGGAGGCCTCTGTCCAGACGGCCAGGCTACAGAGCTGTCCAGGGCACTGGCTCAGGGCATGATGTCCGTGGCAGTGACCCGGAGCCCCCCTCCAGCAGTCCGCCTCTGCACAGACGGCTCCGTTTGTACTTCCTGCGTGCCGGTTAACCTTAACAAATAAAAGTTATTTTGCCAGCAATAATGGGTTTAATTAGGAATAGCACAGAATTGCAATTCAGGACGTGTAGACTATGGCAAAGCCACAGGCAGGTGTAACTAAGGAAGAACGTTATTTTATCGAAAAGGAGGAGGGAAGGGGAGGGGTTGTTTTGAATGAGTATCCATTGGAGAGGGAGGATGAGGATTTTGAGGATTCTTTCCTGCTGGTGCTTCTGCTGGGTCTGGAATTGACATCCCTCCTGCGATCGCCGGTGTGGTGCAACTTCCGTCCTGGCGTCCCAAGCCCACACCAGTGAGTTTTTCTTTATTCATTTTCACACTTCCCCTGCTTTTGCTCAAGATCTTTCTTTGAAAGCATCACTGATCAAGAGTCTGGTTTTCCACACATCGGGGTTTTGTCTGTTGGTGGTAGGAAGGACCTTTCCTATTGCCACATTCCACTTTGGAGGGAAGTGTGTCCCAGATGGAAACCACTTAAGGCCACATTTCAGTAAGAGGAAGGTCAGGAAGGCCAGGTACTTCCTATCTAAAGTCTCTCTCTTCTCAAGGTTATAAATATTGGAGATCATTTCCTCCACATCATTTTTACAAAAGTTTGATGGGCAACAACATACAGAACCGAAAATAACTGTACAACACAGAAGTGACATTAACAACCCCAAACTGAAGGATGGTTCTAAACCAGGACCCTTGCGTCTACAAAGTAGCCAGCTGGAGGGATTTCTCTGCACGTATGCTGATCTAGGGGAGAAGAATTCTCCCTGTGGAGGCAAGCCCAGCATCCCGGACGCTGTCTGCTCTCGTGGCCCTCTCCCACAGCCCCTCCAGCAGCCCTCTGTTTGTTCTCTGTATTTAGAAACCTCTTATGCTTTGTTCCCTCCCTGTTTTTGTATTATTTTTGCTTCCCTTCCCTTCTTTTCATCTGTTTTGAATCTTAAACTCCTCATATGAGTGAAGTCATGTGACATTTGTTTTCCTCTAATATTGCTTAGCAGGATACCCTCTACTCCCATCCACGTAGTTGCAAATGGTAAGATTTCATTTTTTTGATTGCCAAGTAATATTCCATTGTGTGTTATGTACACCACATCTTCTTTATCCATTCATCCTTCGACGGACATTTGCGCTCTCTCCATACTGTGGCTACAGTCGATAGCGCTGCTATGAATACTGGGGTGCACGTGTCCCTTTGAAACAGCACACCTGTTTCGTTGGGATAAATACCTAGTAGTGCAACTGCTGGGTCGTAGGGTAGTTCTGTTTTTAATTTTTGAGGAACCTCCACACTGTTTTCCAGAGCGGCTGCGCCAGTCTGCATTCCCAGCAGCAGTGCGACAGAGGTCCTCTCTCCGCATCCTCGCCGACCTCTGCTCTTGCCCGGGTTGTTGATGTCAGCCGTTCTGACGGGCGCGAGGTGGTGACTCACTGTGGTTTTGATCTGTATTTCCCTGATGATGAGTGATGGTGAGCATCTTTTCGTGTGTCTGTTAGCCATCTGGATGTCTTTGGAAAAGTGTCTTTTGCCCATTTCTTCACTGGATTATTTGTTCTTTTGGGTGTTGGGTTTGATAAGTTCTTTATAGATTTTGGATACTGGCCCTTTAT
>NC_043709.1:501777-540880 GCF_006229205.1 Suricata suricatta
CGAGGTGGTGACTCACTGTGGTTTTGATCTGTATTTCCCTGATGATGAGTGATGGTGAGCATCTTTTCGTGTGTCTGTTAGCCATCTGGATGTCTTTGGAAAAGTGTCTTTTGCCCATTTCTTCACTGGATTATTTGTTCTTTTGGGTGTTGGGTTTGATAAGTTCTTTATAGATTTTGGATACTGGCCCTTTATCTGATTGTCATTTACAAATATCTTCCATTCCTTCTGTTGCCTTTTAGTTTTGCTGATTGTTTTCTTTGCTGTGTAGAAGCTTTTTATCTTGATGAGGTCCCAACAGTTCATTTTTGCTTTTGTTTCCCTTGTCTCCGGAGACATGTTGAGTAAGAAGTTGCTGTGGTCCACATCAAAGAGGTTTTTGCCTGCTTTCTCCTCTAGGATTTTGATTGATGGCTTCCTGTCTTACGTTTAGGTCTTTCATCCATTTTGAGTATTATTTTCGTGTACGGTATAAGAAAGTGGTCCAGGTTCATTCTTCAACATGTCGCTGTCCAGTTTTCCCAGCACCATTTGCTAAAGAGATTGTCTTTATTCCATTGGATACTCTTTCCTGCTTTGTTATAGTTGGCCATACGTTTGTGGGGCCATTTCTGGGTTCTGTGTTCTGTTCCATTGATCTGAGTGTCTGTTTTTCTGCCGGCACCACACTGTCTTGATGATGACAGCTTTGTAATGCAGCTTGAAGTCCGGAATTGTGATGCCTCCAGCTTTGGTTTTCTTTTTCAAGATTGCTTTGGCTATTCGGGGTCTTTTCTGGTTCTATACAAATTTTAGGATTTGTGATTTAGCTCTGTGAAGAATGCTGGTGTTATTTTGACAGGGATTGCAATGTTTATATGTTTTTCAGAGACAGAGACAGAGGGTAAGTGGGGGAGGGGCAGAGAGAGAGGGAGACACAGAATCTGAAGCAGGCTCCAGGCTCTGTGCTGTCAGCACAGAGCGCGATGCGGGGCTCAAACCCTCGAACTGTTAAATCATGACCTGAGCCGAAGTCGGGCACTGAACTGACAGCCACCCAGGCGCTCCAGCATGGTTACTTTCAGTAGCAGCAAAATGAGGCCTGGACAGTGTCAAAGTAGATCTCCTTTTATTAATTGTAAGTCCGAGGAGGCAGGAGCCAAGTGCAGTCACTGCACGTCCTGGATATCTCGAAGGGTGGGACTCCAGAGCTCCTGAGGGGTGGCAGTGAGGTTTAGAAGGACCAACGGCAAGGCTTTCAGCCAAGGTATCTGGAAGGTCTGCAGACTTTGCCATCGGAGGCCCAAAGGTGCTGGTAGTGGGGACTGCCGCTGGGACTGAGGACGTGACGTGCGATGAAATGTGAGTCCTCCGAGCAGTGCAGACCTCCCAGAGCAGCTGCAAAAGGAGTTAGCCAACTGTGAAGCTCCAGAGGGGTTCCCCGGGTTGGGATAATCTTTGCTAACAGAATTTTAGCCACAGAAGAAGCACTGGCCTGTCTGGAAGAGAAAGCTTCGGCCCAGTGAGAAACCCTACAAACCATGAATGAAACATTTATGTCCACGAGACAGGACGCTGTGAGGTCCATCTGTGTGAGCAGGTTTTCCGGGAGGGTACTTTGGACAGGTGGGCGAGTGAGCCAGGCACTTTGCGTGGCCTTGTTATTTCCCCACCAATCCACCTGTATTGGTTCATGAACACGATCTTTTTTTTCAAGTTATGATCTTTTTATTTAAGTAATCTTTACACCCAACATGGGGCTGAAACCGGACTCCAGGATCGAGAGTTGGATGCTCTACCAATCGAACCAGCCAGGTGCCCCTGAACACTGTCATTCTGCCGGTAGCAGTGGTTTGGTGCATGCGCTGTGATGAGCGGTGGGGATTCTAGAATCTCCAGCCAGGTTGCTACTGGTCCAAACCAGAGCTCTTCCTTTCTATCAAACCGGCGATCCTTAAATCCCCAATATCATGTTTCCTTTTCCAGGGCCAATTGTTCGGGCATCTCTGGTCAGTATTCCAAAATTATCATTTGGGAGAACATACTTGGGACCCATAACAGAGGTTTGGCTACTGGTTTTCTTTCTTTTATTTTTTATTTTTTTAATGCTTTTTTAGTTATTTTTGAGAGACAGAGACAGCGTGAGCAGGGGAGGGTCAGAGAGAGAGGGAGACAGAATCCGAAGCAGGCTCCAGGCTCTGAGCTGTCAGTACAGAGCCTGATGCAGGGCTTGAACCCACGAAGTATGAGATCATGACCTGAGCTGAAGCCGGACGCTCAACCGACTGAGCCACCCAGACGCCCCTCTTTTTTTTAATGTTTATTTATTTTTGAGAGAGCGAGCGACAAAGTGCGAGTGGGGGAGGGAAAGAGAGAGGGAGACACAGAATCCGAATCAGGCTCTAGGCTCTGAGCGGTCAGCACAGAGCCTGATGTGGGGCTCGAACTCACAACCCTGAGACCGAGAGTTACACTCTGCACTGACTTGAGAAAATTAAAAAAAAAATTTTTTTTTAATGTTTTATTTATTTTTGAGAGAGAGAGAGACAGAGCATGAGAGGGGGAGGGGCAGAGAGAGAAGGAGACACAGAACCGGAAGCAGGCTCCAGGCTCCGAGCTAGCTATCAGCACAGAGCCTGACACGGGGCCCGAACCCACGAACGTGAGATCTGACCTGAGCTGAAGTCGGAGGCCCAACCAACTGAGCCACCCAGGCGCCCCGAAAATTTTTTTTTAATAATGACTTTTTAAAAAAAGTTTATTTTGAGACAGAGACAGTAAGAATGGGGGAGGGGTAAAGTGAGGGGACGGGGAGAGAGAATCTAGAGGGAGGGAGAGAGAGAACGAACGAACCCCAAGCAGGCTCCACGCTGCCAGTGCAAAATCCGTTGAACCCACGAACTGTGAGACCATGACCTGAGCTGAGACCAAGAGCCGTACACTTACCTGACGGAGCCACCAAGGCACCCCTCCCCTGATTGGCTATTTTGTTTACAACTGTCAAATTCTAGAATTATTTCCTCCCTTTTAAATGAATTCTGTCATGTTTTTCTGAGAAATCTCAGCCCAGTAGGCGAGTAGGGCAGGGAACCCAGGAGAAAAGCGTCTCCAGAAGCGCCCGCAGAGAGGGGACAGGTTCGGAAACAGCTGTTGAGGGTTCTTAGAGGCCCTCCCGTCCGAAGGCCCCCCCCCCCCCCCCCCCCCCCCCCCCCCCCCCCCCCCCCGCCAGTGCTCGCAGCAGGGGGCCGGGTGGCACCAGTGCAGCCCTGTTCGGTCCTGGCCCGGACGGGGGTTCCTCCGCGCTGATGACAAGCGGGGGCTGTGCCGGCTCCGTGAGCCCCGCGGGTGGGAACTGTGGCACTGGAAAGAGGGTGGGGGCCCCGAAAGCACTGCTGTCTGTGACAGGCATTTCCGCAGCGCCCCGTGCTCTGCAAGAACACGGAAACAGGCTTTGGTTTTTGCTCAGGGGCCTTCGTTTCCCGGAGTTGAAAATTTAGAATTTTAGTGGCTTTGCTTTTAGGTGACTCATCTAGGATGCAAGTGAGTGAGTTTGCCAAAATAGCCAAATCTGGAGTGCCCACAGTTTCCCGTTCCAGTCTGGTTCCCCACCTCCTCGTTTTTTTAAGATTTTAATTTTAGGTAATCTCTACACCCAGTGTGGGGCTTGAACTCACAATCCTGAGATCAAGAGTCGCTCACTCCACTAAGTGAGCCAGCCAGGTGCCCCTAGCTTGGGAGAAAGGCCTGGTTCAGCCTGTTAATGAACAGTTAAATGCCTCCAGGTGGATTCAACATCTAAAGGAAGACCAGGGCACCTGGGGGCTCAGTCGGTTAAGTATCCGATTTTGACCCGGGCCATGACCTCATGGTTCAGGAGTTCGAGGCTGACGGCTCAGAGCCTGGAACCTGCTCCGGATTCTGTGTCTCCCCCTCTCTCTGCCCCTCCCCTGCTCACACTCTGTCTCTCAAAATGAATAAACATTAAAAAATTTTAAAGGAAGACCAGAATTTTGTTTGAAAACAACTTGGAGTTGCTGTAGCCATGAATGAGTCACCAGGCTTTTGTGTGTAAGCCTGAAATTTGCTCCCATCGCAAAGGCCTTGGGAAAAGCCCGTCATTGTTCTGTAGAGATTTCCAGTGAACGGTCTAGCATCTTGCCCAACATGAGGAGTCGGTTTCTCCAAATCCCTTTCAGAATGGACCCATGGGGCTAGTTTGCCCAGGGGCCTGCCCTCACCAGAGAGCCATACGGACCAACTGACACAAATCTGAGAAACCAGGTTGGTAATCTTGAGTCACTTATGTTAAATTCTTCAGCAAACCTATGGGAGTCCTCAGTCACTTTAGGAAACTTGCAAGTCAGCCTTATTCCAGGCAGGGTCAGAAATTTGGGGTCTCTCTGGATCCTCAGAAGACTTCAAAAGGTGCAGGTTTTGATAGTTTTAGGAAAGGAAGGAGTTGCGGGTGGTTTGGAGGAATAGGGGAGCTCACTGAGAGAATCAGAGTGGGGAAACTGAGGGAGTGCAGGCGGGGGGGGGGGGGTGGTGGTGGTGCAGGAGGCGGGACTTGAGCACAGGGCAGCCGCCTCCTGTTCTGAAACAAGACTGGGTGGTGGAAAAGAGGCTCAGAAGCTTTTTTGGTATTTTTGTTTGCAAAATACAATTTCTAGACGAGGCAAACAGAGAGGTAATTTTAGATTCCAGACGTTTTGAAGCTTCAAGATTCCAATCAAAAGTAGGCATCCCATTCAGTTTTGTTTTGTATTTATTTTTTGAAGTAATCTCAATGCCCAACATGGGACTCAAACTCACAACCCTGAGATCAATAATCGCATGCGGCACTGACTGAGCCAGCCAGGCACCGCGCCGCCCCCGCCCCTTTAACAAGTTTAGACAATTTTAGAGCCATGGCTGTCCAGTTTTGAGGAAAGTTACGGGAGATCAGAAGTTCCTCATAACGCTCACTGACGTTCTAAATTAACTTTTGGTCACGTGGGTCTGCTTGGTGAGAACTGCACAGGAGAAGGTGCGGTAGTTTCTAAACATGCAGCTGGCTGGGGTCCCAGAAAGGGGGGTGCCCTCAAAGCACTGTGATGTCTGGGCTCCCATTTCTTAGAGGTTTTTCTCTAGAGCAAACACAAGCCCCGAACCCCAAGTGGGGTCCTCGGGCACTCCTGGCTGCCAAGTAAGGCAAGGCTAGAAAACAACTGGTGAGCTGATGGAGATCACAGGACAGGAGCCTCTTCACTTAGGGAATCTCATCACCAGCTCCATCTCCAGAACCCTACAGACTCTTTCCTGGAGGCTAGTGTCACCCTCCCCTCCACAGTGACGTGGGAACAAAGGCAGGAAGAAAACAGGAAAACATTAGAGTTCTTTCTTACCTGCAGCCCACTGACAAATACTTGAGGCAAAGACAGAGTATAACATTTCTCCGGGAGCCCCCTCCACAATGCTCTGACGCTACATGCCTTCCTAGAGGAAAACCACCTCAGCTTGACAATAGCGAAGCCTCTGCTATCTTAGGAGTCCTCTTTGGCATATCAGAATCCTTCTAGAAAACTCCCTGGTGCCTTTACCTCTGCCAGTCCATAGTGTATAACCAGTCCAGCCCAGCTCTTCCTGCCCAGGGGTCCTTTCCCGGTACTTTAATAAAATCACCTTTTTGCACCAAAGCAGCTTGGGGAATTCTTCCCTAGCCGCGGGCTCCAGGCCCTTTCAAAAGCTTCCCGAACCCTGCAGCTCTGAGAAGAGGGCTCCCCGACGGCCCTCCCACAGACGCCGAGTGGCAAGCTAACGCCCCCTCTGGCTCCAGGGTGAGCGACCGAGCCGTGCGCTCCGGGGGCCCGTGGTTCTCGCGTGTCCGCTCCCCTGCTCCGAGCTAGGGGCCGGGGGGCTTCTCGGGACTCCGGGTCACCGAGCAACGTTGACCTTCAACATGAAAGTTATTTGCCAACAAAGATGGGTTTCTTCGGGAAGAGTGGAGAAGGGCAGTCCGGGCCAAGCAGGCAACGGCAAGCCACAGGCGAGCCCACAGAGGACGGGGCTTCGCGGAGGAGAGGCCGGGAGTGCGGGCGGATCCGAACACAGCGCGCCGCAGGGAAGCGGGCGCAGGGGCGTCTCGCCGGCCGGGCCGCAGGGCGCGCCGCGCGGGGACACGTCGGTCCCAGGCTCCCCTCTGGCAGTCCCAGGTCCTTCCTAACCTCACTCGCCTCCTTTATTTAGCCCGCGGCGGGCCTCAGTTTCCCCGCCGGGACCGCCGGGTTCCCGGCCGGAAGTACCCCGCCCGCCGCGACCCCAGGTCTGCACCGCCCCTCCCGGTGACGCAATTCCGGCGCGCCGGCTTCAGCGGGCTTGCGGGGTCGCGGGGCGGTGACGCCGCACGGGGGGCGGCGGTGGCGGGAGTGGAACCCCCGTCTGTTCGCGCGGTGAGGCCCCTGTTTGGGGACCCTCGTGCCGCCGGGCCCACGCCCGCTCCGCCCCTCGGGGGACGCCGACAGGGCGTGCGAAGCCGGCCGCGTGCCCTGTGCCCGGCTCTGGCGCGGCCTCTCGGGCTTTGTCACGCTGCCGGGACCCCCCACAGGTTGAAGGCTGCTGGACGGGAGCGCTGCCGAGCCGGCGCCACCGCCTGAGAATGCCAGTTGTGAGCCTCCGGGTGTGGGTTTAGGGAGCCGCCTGGCGTTCAGCCCCGGCTCCCGCCGCCGGGATGCTTTCCCGCCCCAGGGCCTGGAGCGGCGACGGGGGGGCCATGGCCAGCGTCCCCCAGCTGTTCGACGACCTGTGCGAGGCCCTCCTGCCCGCGGCGAAGGCGCGCTTGGGCCAGCACGGCGTGAGCCGCAGGAGGGCCAAGCAGAGCCTCAAGAAGGTGGCCTACAACGCCCTTTTCACAAATCTGTTTCAAGAGGAGCCTCACAAGCTGCAGCCCGACGTCTCGAAACTGCCGGTGAAGAACAAGGTCCTCCTGCTGTCCTTCGACCTGAGAGCGGGCGGTCTCGGCCCCGAGGCCGACCGTTTGGAGGAGCTGGTGGAGGGGCTCCAAGCAGCCCCTGGCTGCCCGCTGGCGGAGGTGGGGTCTGTTTTGGACCTCCTGGTCCGGCTGGCGGGCAGTGGGCCCCCTCGGGTTCTGCAGCGCAAGCGGGACTACTTCTTTAACAACAGGCACGTGGGGAGAAACGTGCCCTACGGCGGCTATGACTGCTACGACCTGAGTGTGTTTGAGATGGACGTTCAGTCTTTGATCTCCAGAGAGGAGTATTTATGTCAGGACATGGTCCGGAAAGCGCTTCAGGTGATGGATGCGGCACCAGGCACTGGCCTGCCCACTGTTGGGCTCTTCTCATATGGTGACCCCTGTGGCGACAGGTTTGAGAGAGACACCCGGGTCTCGCTTTTCGGTGCCCTTGTGCACAGCCGAACATACGACATGGATGTCCGGCTGGACCTGCCCCCCATGCCCGACAGCGCGGACCTGTCTGGACTGGCCATTAAGGTAGCGTGTTCGCTTTCCTGCTTCCAGCTCCAGGGGCATTTGGAAATGCCTCTTGGACCTTCCCTGGGTCACGGTAAAGGTAGGAGAGTTCTCCCGTCCCGCTCACCTGGTGGCTGAGCCGTGGTGAGGCGGGGCTGCTGGAGGGGGCTTCGGCTTGGTGGGCAAGGACAGCTGTGCTGGGCTGACAGCTCGGAGCCTGGAGCCAGCTTCAGATTCTCTGTCTCTCTCTCTGTGCCCCTCCCCTGCTTGTGCTCTGTCTCTGTCTCTCTCCAAGGTTTGTTTATTTTTGAGAGAGAGAGCATGAACAGGGGAGGGACAGAAGATCCAAAGCAGCACAGAGCCGGCCGCGGGGCTCAAACTCTGGAACTGCGAGACCGTGACCTGAGCTAAAGTTGGATGCTTAACCGACCGAGCCACCCAGTTGTCCCTGGAAATTGATAATAAATGAATTTAATCCTTTAAATGAGTCAGTAAGCGTGAAAACGTTGTGTAGTACCTATGTGCTTGGGAAAAATAGAGGAACCATTCCCCTAGGTATTTCTTGTCATTAGTAACTGGAAGTGTGTGGAGAAGTCCTGGGATTGTGATCACACTTGTCCGGAATTTAGACCTAAAGGCACATGTGGTGTTTCCTTCCTTCTTTCCTGTGGTCTCCAGGTTCCTCACAGTGTGGATCAGTCGGAAGATGAAGGGTTCCAGTCAGCGTCTAATTTGACTCCTGACTCCCAGTCTGAACCGAGCATGACCCCGGACATCGACCTGTGGGACGCCGTGCTCACCTACGAGGCCAGCAAGCGGAGGTGCTGGGAACAAGTCGGGTGGTACGTGCGCTTTTGCCGGGAAATGCACCCCCCACCCCCCACGTGTGGGCACGGCCTCTGTGGTGGGCTCCGATGGGATTAGGAGCCTAGAAGTTTCAGTCGGGCTAGTTTAGAGGATTGCCCGGGTCACGGGAGGTCACAGCTGGGGCTGGTGGCGCTGCTGTCCGGCTGAGAAGTTCGGCTCGCGCAGTGCTGCCCTGCCTTGGCCAGCATCTCTGCTCCAGAGGCCCCTGCCCTCGGGACCTCTCAGAGTCCTCCCAGGATGGGGACGGGGGACACACAGTTCCCAGTAGTTACCCCTGGCACTCTCTTGTCTCATGTCATCTGCTGGCGGTTCTGTGGAATGCCAGTTTGGGGAGCAGCGAGTGCAAGAGTCGGGGCCAGCAGGGCGGCGAGTGCCTTCTGACGCAGCCCTGGGCTCCGGCGGGTCACGAGGACGGCTGCAGGCTCGCGGAGGGACAGTTAGGTGCTGGTTGTGTCCGGGCACTGCTCCTGCTGGGCAGCCGTCTGCCCCGTGGCGGGTTCCTCCCGGAGCAGCCGGCTCCCTGCTTCGCTCAGTGCCACCGGCGTTCGTGGTCGTGTGGTCGTCCCCTTCTCGTAACTTCCTGTTGGGGCTTCAGGCCTGTCTTGCGTGCACACAGTGAGTCCAAGCACTGCCCCATAGCCCTCGAGAGTGTCGAGGCTGGGCCGACGAGGTAGCCCGCTCTCTTGCAAGTATCTGGTTAGTGGTGTCTCGTTTACTAGTTCCTGCTTTTCCAGGTCACCGTTTAGGAGATCACGCGAGCCTCCTTCCACACCCCTATTCTGAATGTGCGGGATCTCCGTGGCATCCCCCGAAGGACCACAGTGGTCTTCCCCGTGAGGACGGCTGTGGCCGTGCTCCCAGGACATGAGTCTGTCCCCTCAGCGCACCATGGGTGGCTTCTTCAGGGAGACCCTCGGGCCACCCCTGCTGGTGGGAACGTGATCCCGCCGACCCCTGACCCCCTGGCCCCCTGACCCCGGAGGCCTTCTGCTCAAGCTCATCTGGCAAACCTCGTGACCTTGTTTCAGCTTGGATCCCAGGCACCTGCTGGATTCCTACCCTGAGTTCTGGCGAGTGGGCAGTAAGGAAAGGTCTGCCCGTCCGGAAGCAGAGCTGCTTGTTCCCCCACAGCCCTAGGACAGTGACCTGTCCTCTGAGACCCTGGAGGACCTCTCCTTTGGGCCTCACCCTGGGCCGCCCTCCCGCTGCTGGGCCCCCTCTGCCGTTCCTCTGTGGCTGCCACCCGTTCGGGGGGACGTGGTTTCTTTATGTTAAGGGCTGAGTTCCCCGTGGGGACAGGGTGAATCTGGTGTTTTCCTTCATGCGCTTTTCTCCCTCTTCTTGGAATTCCTGAAGGGGGCGCGCGTGGCCACGGCAGTGCCAAGGCCGGCCCTGGAAGAGCTGGGGGCGGGAGCCGCTGGGGGGGTGGGGAAAGGGACAGCACCCGCAGCACGCGCCTGTCCGGAGGGACTCCCCGGAGGACCGTTTGGCAGGACTTTGAAACTTGAGAGGTTTTTTTCTTTTCCCATGCTTTTTTCTCCCCAAGGAGGCGAGGGCTGATGTCCACCTGGTCTGGCCACACCCCACCTGCCGCATCTGGACGCCTCAGGGCTGGCCTCTGCCTCCTCCTGCCCCTCCCTCTCACCCCCCACACAGCCCGAGCAGGCCGCTGGCAGACGAGGGCCGGCCCTCCCGCCCCGGCTGTGCTCGCGCCGACCCCTCTTCCCCCTGCTCCCAGGGCCTCGTGCCCCCTCCCTGGCCCCGGGTTCCAGACCGGTGCCTCCTGGTTTCTTCCGCCCCCAGCACCGGCCCTGTGAGGGCTTGCGCGCCGGCCGCTCCCCGCCGCACTCATACTCGCTGAGTGAGGGGAAGTCAGTCCCGAGCGCTGTCAGTGAAGAAGCATTTCTCATTTTACCGGGTTCTGAGAGGTATTGCTCCTGACCTTGTGTGTCACGCCTGACGGGGTCACAACGGGCCGGTGGTCAGACATACAGCTGATGTCAGAACGTCCTGTAGCTGGGGCTGTGACCCCATGGGGATGGCTTTGAGAAATAAATGATCCTCCTTCTGATATGGTTTTGATATGCTAGATCTAAAAATACTTTTTTTATTCCAGAGGAGGAGAAGAGCTGACTGGGTATTAAAAACAAGAAGGAAAGTTTGAAAAGGGCCTATATTCCATGAGCTCTCTTTATTAAGAAATGACTTTTTCAGTGGATTTTAAAAAAGTTCTCTCCTAGTGTTCAGTAGGGGTTGATGGTTTTCAAAGGAATATTTAAAAAGTGATAATAGGGTGGGTTTTTTTTGGGTTATTTCTGAATGATGTAGACACCTCTCCTGATTTCCCGGCATAGGAGCCTGTGGAGGCAAAGCCACCGGTGCCCAGAGGCAGCCCGTGCGGACCGGCCTGCCTGTGAGGCCCTGCGCGGCCGCGAGTCGGGCTCGGGGAGACAGTGAAGAGAGCACGCTGGGGAGCCGGGAGGGGGCGCTCACGCTCTCCTGCTGCCCCGGGTGTCTGCGCCCTCCCAGGAGCAAGCCTGCGGGAAGCCTGGCAGCACCCTGCTGCAGGGGCGAGGCTGGTGTCCACCTTCCAGCCTGCCCGTGACCCCGGAGCGGTGGGGGCCGTGAGCTCCCCCTGCCGGCCGCCCAGCGCCCTTCCGGGAGCTCGTTCAGGCCTTCCACGGGAGGGGCAGAGTATGTCCAACGTGACATTTGCCGTCTTAAGCATTTTAAGGATATAGTTTTGTACCTGGATCATGTAACTTAGCGTAGTGTCTTCCAGAGGCCTCCGTGTTGTAGCCTGTGTCACAGCGTCCTTTCCAAGTCCAGATAGCTCCCGGTTTATGGACAGGCCATGTTTTGTTTACCCATTCATCTGTCCGAGGACACTTGGGTTGTGAATAATGCTGCCGTGAACATTGTGCTTATTTTTAACATGCAGATATGTTGTGACTGTCACCCTGAGGACCGCTGTGTGCCCCTTGGGCACTGGGCGGGTGGGGGCATTTGCTGCCGATTCCAGTTCGTACCTGGTCTTACTGTTTTGAGTTTCTTACTGTCTCGTGCCTTCTGTTCGTGCAGCTAAGGTGCGTGTGTCTCCTTGCCGTTTAGTGCCCCTCCTCTGTCTGCCCCACAGCCCCCCCGGCCACAAGGAGGAGCCCTACCTCACCGAGGCGGGAAGGGACGCCTTCGACAGGTTCTGCAGGCTCCACCAGGGGGAGCTGCAGGTGCTGGGCGGCGGCCTCCTGCAGGCCCCACAGCCCGTCCTGGTGCAGGAGTGTGAGCTGGTGAAAGATGCACTGAATGTCCTGATTGGGGTCGTGTCTGCCACGTTCTCCCTCTGCCAGGTAAGGAAGCCCCGGCGTGCCGTAGCAGCGCCAGCACGGTGTCCACAGCCTGCCGGCCGCCTGGCACTTCACAGGGTAGAAGGGAGCCCACGGGGGAAGCAGGCGGCCTCACGCGTGAGCCTCACGGTGCGGGGCTGCGGGGAGATCATGGCGACGGTCTTCTCTTTTCAGTCCCACGCAGTGTTTCTTTATTAGCATCCTTTTAAAACTGAATAGAAGTGAGACGTTTACTACTATTGATGAGACAGCAGAAATGCGCCGGCCGTTTCCCTGCCTCACGAAGTGCCAAGAGGCCCGACTGGACAGAGTGCAGACTCAGCCTCGCAGAGCCCCTGCCTGGCAGGAGCGCCCACGCGGTACGGGGGCCTTGTCGCTGGCCTCACTCCTGCCCTGGGCGGCTCCTTGCCAGCAGGCAGGGCCTTGGGCATCTTTTTTGCCTCTTGCTGGGCACCTGTCAAGTAAACAAATGTACTTACAAACATCAAGCCTTTTGTACATGTTATTCTGCAGACTTCTTTTGTGTAAATGTTCAGCCTCTCTGTATTTTTTTTTAAGGTGTATTTGTTTACTTTGAGAGAGAGAGAGCACGAGAGCAGAGGTGGAATAGAAAAAGAGGGAGAGAGAATCCCAAGCAGGCTCCATGCTGACAGCGCAGAGCCAGATGCAGCTCAGACTCACACTGTGAGATCATGACCTGAGCCAAAATCAAGAGTCAGGCGTTTAACTGACTGAACCCCCCGGGCACCCCAGATTTTTCATTGCTAGTACATAGAAATAACTGGTTTTGTAGCCTGCCACTTTGCCGAATATGTTCATTATTTCTGATGTGTTTTGTGTGTTGGGGATCGGGTTCTTTAGGGTTTCCTGTGTGTGAGATGCCCTCATCGGGGTGCCTGGGGGCTCAATCGGTTAAGCAGCCGACTTCAGCTCAGGTCATGATCTTGCTGTTTGTTGGTTTGAGCCCCGCAATGGGCTCTGTGCTGACGGCTCAGAGCCTGGAGCCTGTTTTGGATTCTGTGTTTCTTTCTGCCTCTCACCAACTTGGACTCTGTCTCTCGCCCTTTCAAAAATAAATAAATATTTAAAAAATTAAAAATATAGATTAAAAAATTTTTAAAGATCCTATTCTCTGCAAATAGATAATTAAAAGACTTTTTATTTTTGAGAGAAAGAAAGAGTGTAAGTGGAGGAGGAACAGAGAGAGAGAGAGAGAGAGAGAGAGAGAGAGACACACACACACACACACACACACACACACACACACACACACTCTCTCTCTCTCTCTCTCTCTCTCTCTCTCTCTCTCTCTCTCTCTCTCTGAAGCAGGCTTCAGGCTCCGGGAAGTCAGCACAGAGCCTGACGCGGGGCTCAAACCCGGACCGGTGAGATCATGACTTAGGCTGAAGTCAGACACCTAACCAACTGAGCCACACAGGCACCCTAATTAAAAGACCTTTTAAAAAATGTTTACTTATTTTTGAGAGAGAGACAGAGCATGAGCGAGGGAGGGGCAGAGAGAGAGGGAGACACAGAATCCGAAGCAGGCTCCAAGCTCTGAGCTGTCAGCACAGAGCCTGACTCGGGGCTTAAACTCATGAACCGTGAGATCATGACCTGAGCCGAAGTTGGACACTTAGCCGACTGAGCCGCCCAGGCGCCCCGTGCAAATAGATCATTTAGCTGTTTCCTTTCCAGCTTGGATACCTTTTATTTCTTTCTCTTGCCTCCTTGCTCTGGCGAGGACTTCCAGTGCTGTTCAAACAGAAGTGGTGCCAGCAGGCACCCTTGCCTCCTTCCTTGCCCTAGGGGAAAAGACTTGCCAGCACCGAGTGTGATGTGAGCTGTGGGTTGTTCATACGTGGGCTTTATTGTGTTAAGGAAGTTCCCTATATCTTCTGTTCTACTGTGTGGTTTTATGACAAGAGTGTGTTGGATTTTGTCAAATACTTTTTTTGTATTGAGATAATCATATTTTTTTATCTTCATTCTATTAACGTGGCCTATTGCATAGATTGATTTTTTTTCTACTTCACTTCTTCAACGAGTACTTGTTACTAAGCTGTGATTCAGGATCCCAGGGTGGGGATCACCACCTACACGGTGCCTCTTCACCACGCGGGGAGAGGAGGGAGGAGGGGTGGGGGAGCCTGTGCAGATCTTCCTTCCCAGGAAGCGCGCCTTCTGTCCTGTGTTCATCCCGGCCTGACACCGGGACAGAGGGCGGAGGGACTCCTCACCCTCTGACCACAGATATCACCTCCACCAGCAGTCATGAAATCCAGGCGCTTCTGCCCACAGTTCCTGGTCTGGTTCTGGTCGGGGAAGCAGCTCTCAAAGGGCAGTTGTGGGAGTGCCTGGGCGGCTGATCTCACAGTTCTTGGGTTTGAGCCCTGCATCAGGCTCTGTGCTGATGAAGTCTGTTGGAGATTTTATCTCCCTCCACCCCCCTGCCCCCAAAGTAAATAAACTTAAAAGGTGGGGGCAGTCTAGTAGTTCGTGATTTTGGTCTTGGTGTCTTCGTCTGCGGGGCTGACTCCTAAAGACAGCGCCCTGGAGCGGCTCGCAGCTCAGTGTGACCCTCAGCAAAGAGCCAACTGATTTTTGTATGTTGAACCACCTTTTAATGCGCTGCTGGATTTGATTTGTTAGTGTTTTATCAGAGATGCTTGTGTTTCTGCTCCCACGGGGCATCGGCCTGCGGAGCACCTCCTCGTGCTGGCTTCATTTCGCTTTGGAAGCCGGGCAGTCGTTGCCTTCTGATTAGACAGTGTTCCCCCTCTTCAGTTTTTGGAAGAGTTTGAGAACAGTTGGGGTTAGTTCTTTATTTGGTAGAATCACCATCTGGTCCTGGGCTTTACTGTGTGTGTGTGTGTGGGGGGGCACGTTGTTATTTTCTTTAAATTGTAATGAAATACACATTTGCCATCTTAATCTGCTGGGAGGCCCTGTATCGGTGACAACAGTGCTGTTGGTGGGGAGTGTCTGAGGCCTTCACTCAGGCCGCAAGCCCCCGACCTGCTTGTTGACCTTGCCCTGCCCGCCAGGCGCCAGGGCTGTGGGGGACTGGCCTCCTGGCTCTCGCTGTCACCGCAGGGCGCACCTCAGCAGCCGCCATGCAGCCTAGGAGTCAGGTTACTAGATCTAATGACAAGGACTTTTTAACGCTTCTGCCCCCAAGAACGTGGCGTGTGCCTCTCGGGGAGTGGGGGCGCAGCTCGAGTTCCCCGTCGGCAGCCCCAGCCGGCTCGACGCTGCGGCGTGTGAGAGGGACGGCATGTGTCTGCGCGGGTGTTTATTCCCGGGGGGAGGGGGGCGGACGGGCTGCCTTCGGACCGCCTGCTCTTCGCTGTGGGCACTTACTGTTTGTGTGTCTGGGTTTGGGTCACCCTGTCCTGGGGACACCGAGCAGCATGCGGCCAGGTGCATGGGGACACGGTGCCACGTCGGGCTCCCGGTGCCTGACCTCAGCAGCTTCTCCTCTCCCTGTCCAGCCAGCTCAGACCTTCACGGTGAGGCGAGGCGTCCACGTGTCGGGAGCGTCCCCCGAGAGCATCAGCAGCCTCCTCTCGGAGGTGGCCGAGTGCGGGACGCACTACGCGCGCCTGAGCCGCTTCTCGCTGCAGCCTGTGCTGGACTCCTCGTGCAGCAGAGGCCTCGTGTTCCAGGTATGGCCCGAACCTCGTGCGGTCAGGCCCTCCGGAGAGCTGGGACGGGTTCTGGGAGAGCGCCTCGGAAATTCGGCCCCGGGGCCGCCGGGACCAAACCTGTGCCTCCTTTCGTCATCCCTGAGACTCGGTAGTTACCCTCCCGCAACGGGGTCCCCGTGGTTAGGTTTCAGCTCATCTGTCCCTTAACTGTAGGCCGTGGGCTAGAGATGTGGCCAGCATCTGGGGGGCCTGGGTGGTTTGGGGTGCTGCCGGTCCTCACAGAGCTGCATGGCGACTGACATGAGGTCCTACCTTGAGCCGAAGTTTTAGGAGCTGGGGCCGAACCTGATCTTCTGGACAGTCTGACAGCCGCCCTCACGCTGGGCAGAGTCCCCTGGGGTGGCAGGCGTCCAGACAGAGTGGGGCGTTTGGGGAGAACTGAGGGAAGAGCATCGGGGAGGCTGAGCAAAGGGGGCAGGGCGCCGGGGCCCACGGGCCGGGCCACACCGGCTCCTCCACGTTTCGGCCCCGTGGCAGTGTTGTTGAGTGATGTGACCAGGCGGAGCAGGCTGGGCCCATGGCAGTCAGAAGGAAACTGGCGAAGACAAGAGGGACTCTGTGGGGGTCATGGGACATGACTGGTGGGTGGACTGACTTTGCTTCCAGAACATTCCATGCAGACTGCCTATGAAGACGGCTGCTGAGGTGGGGCTGTGCTCTGGTGTGGCCCAGGGCCTAGGACGCATGTGTTGCCAAGACTAGTGGTTTGAGCAGCCAGAGACCCTCTCAGAGTTGGCACCTGCTCCCTGCGGGGTTTCCTGGTGCAGGTGGGGTGTCTGGGCATGACCTGTAGACCCCCGTTCCTTGGAATGTGGAGCCGCAGGCTTAGGGGATGGAGCTCAAGCGTCTTTCCCCAGCTCCCGTGTATCCTCTCAAGCTCTGGGCGTGGTGGCCGCGTCCAGGTGCCCAGCTGCCCTCCTCCCACCCCCTTGCCCTGCAGGCCTTCACCAGCGGCCTCAGGAGGTACCTGCAGTACTACCGCGCCTGTGTCCTCTCCACTCCGCCTACCCTGAGCCTCCTCACCATCGGCTTTCTCTTCAAGAAACTGGGCCGGCAGCTTAGGTGAGCCTTGCCGTGGGGGCTTGGTGGGGCTGGGGGGAAAGGCAGAGGACTGGGCTTCAAGAATAGCCCTCCTGGTCTGTGTCTGGACAGCTCCTGCGTAGATGGGTGCAGGGTGCTGTGTGGACTGTGTGCTGGGTGCAGGGTGCTGTGTGCAGGTTGCTGTGTGGACCAGGTGCTGGGTGCAGGGTGCTGTGTGGACCGGGGGCTGGGTGCAGGGTGCTGTGTGGACCGGGGGCTGGGGCCTGTGTGGACTGGGTGCAGGGGGCTGTGTGGACCGGGTGCTGGGTGCAGAGTGCTGTGTGGACCGGGGACTGGGGGCTGTGTGGACCGGGTGCTGGGTGCAGAGTGCTGTGTGGACCGGGGACTGGGGGCTGTGTGGACTGGGTGCAGGGGGCTGTGTGGGCCGGGTGCTGGGGGCTGTGTGGGCCGGGTGCTGGGGGCTGTGTGGACCAGGTGCTGGGTGCAGAGTGCTGTGTGGACCGGGTGCTGGGGGCTGTGTGGACCAGGTGCTGGGTGCAGGGGGCTGGGGGCTGGGTATCTGTTGGTGGCCTGCCGTGGCAAGCCCTGTCTAGAGTTGGGGGCTCCTGCCCGAGGGCACAGGGTTCCTGCAGACCCGGTTCCTGGCACTCAGGGCGAGCTCGTCAGGCAGAGTGTCTGTGGCAGCTGCCATCTGGAGAATGGGTCAGGAAGACCTGGGGACACTGGTTGGAGAGGAATCCTTCTAGGCAGCAGGGCTGGAGGTGGGAGTCTGGGGGTGCCTGGAGGGTGCCGTGTGGAGCACAGACTGCAGCAGGAGGGCAGAGAGAGTGAGGGGCCGTGGAGGGGTCCTGCAGGTCATTCTGGCTAGAGATGTGGCCGCCTGGGCGAGACAGTGGGGGTGCTGCAGGTGCGGGGGAGGGAGCATGGAGTCAGGGTGGCTCTGAGTCCCCCCGGGCCTGGGAAGGAGGTGGAGGTGCACAGGGTGCCCAGGGAGGAGTCAGGCAGGAAACTCGAATCTGGGACCTTGAAGTGCAGGTGGTTTTGCAGCTGGAGCAGGAGGCCGGCAGAGACAGTCGGGGACTTCTGCCTGTGGCCCCTGCGTGTCCCCTGCCTGGCCTCACTCAGGCCCGTGCGTGCAGGTACTTGGCTGAGCTCTGTGGTGTGGGCGCTGCACTTCCAGGTGGGGGCTGCGGGGGACCGAGGGCCGCGTTCCCGACCGTGAGTTGTGCGGCGGCCCTGCGGGATCGGGACCGGGGAAGTGGCCAGGGTGGGCTCCTCGGCGCGGCCAGGCGTGTGCTGAGCCCCCTCTCCTGCCTCCAGGGGGTGAGGCTGCTGTCCTACCTGTACCAGGAGGCCCTGGACAATTGCAGCAACGAGCACTACCCGGTGCTGCTGTCGCTGCTGCAGACCAGCTGCGAGCCCTACACGAGGTGCGGCTCGCCTGTCCCCGCCTGTGTGTGACTGTGGTCTGTCGTCGGGCACCTGCCGGGCATAGGGGTGCTGCGGGGAGGGGGAGCACCGCCTCACTGGCCGCCCGCCTGGCAGGTTCGTTCACGACTGGGTCTACAGCGGGGTCTCCCGAGACGCTCACGGCGAGTTCATGATCCAGGTGAACCAGGAGTATCTGGGCTTGAGAGGTAGGTGGCTGCTGGGCTGGGCCTCTGCCTCCAGGTGGCTCAGGGCCAGGGCCTGACCGCGGCCAGCTGTGTGTCCCGCCCCACATTCAGACCAGTCTTACTGGACCCACGGCTACGCGCTCGTCTCCAAAGACGTGGAGGACTGCGTGCCCGTGTTCCTGAGGCACATCGCGCAGGACGTGTACGTCTGCGGGAAGACCATCAACTTGCTGAAGCTCTGCTGCCCCCGGGTGAGGGCCCCCCGCCCCTTTGTGCTCTTGCTCCCTGTCCCGAGACCTGGCCGTGTGTCCTTAGTTTGTGGTGACCTCTCCCTCAGTTTCCCCAGAGTGTCACCAGCAGCTCTGTTCAAAGACAGGAGGAAAAGCAGAGGCATCTCAGAGGTGCTGGGGCAGGGGGTTCCCTCGCTCTCTCTGCAGAGGGGCCGCCCCGGTGGGCAGGGGCTCCCTCCCTCCGTGTGTGCGGCAGGGGGGCGTCCCAGTGGCCCGGGGACTTCCTCCCTCCCTCAGCACAGGACGCGTTCACAGGGAGTCGCGTCCTGGTTGGGAGGGTGGGGAGGCAGGGGTTGCCAGGCTCCAAAGAGGAGGTCTGGACAGCAGCCTACCCATCGTCCGTGGGGCTGAGATCCTGCGGGAGGGGGCGCTGCTGCTGTCTGAACAGGGAGGTGAGGGGGCTGCCTCCCTGGGCTGGGGAGGGGCCAGGCTCAGCCTGTGGCTAACGGGGCCCCTCCTGCCCTGGGCCGAGAATGAACGGGAGCTGCTAGGACATGGGGAGGGCCAGGGCTCGGGGGCGGCCAGCGGCGGGGTCTGGGCTGAGCGCAGTGCAGGAGTGCCTTGTTTGTAGCCCACGGTCGTCCGGTGAGCGAGGCCGAGGAGATCCGCGAGTCTTCACGGCTTCTGGAGGGTCGTCCCTGTGTTGTGGCGCAGCCTCGACGTGGGCAGAGACCCCACACGACCCGTGTGTGATGGCCCTGGAGCTGTGCCCCTTGGTTGAATGAACTGTTTCTGAGAAAGCAAGCCGTCCCAGTGGGTCACCAGAAACAGGCGGAGCTGGACGTGGGTGTGTGTGTCACTGGGCTCATTTCAGGTTCTCTCTCTCGATAGCACTACCTCTGCTGGTCTGACGTCCCTGTTCCTCGGATCTCGGTGATTTTCTCCCCCGAGGAGTTGAAGGAGGTCGAGAGGGACTGTGCCATCTACGTGGGGCGGATGGAGAGGGTGGCGCGCCACAGCTCTGTCAGCAAGGAGGAGAAGGTGCCGGGCACCCTGGGCCGCAGGGGCTCCCTTACACCTCCTTCCCCCTGAGGGTCTTGGGCTGAGGGGGAGGGGTGTGCGAGCGGGGAGGCTGCCCCTGATGTCCTCTGTCCAGGTGGGGCACCTGGGTGGGGGTGCCTGGGGCAGGGGCTCTGTCCTGTCTCCTCCGGGGCTGCCTGGGCGGTACCCAGGCTCAGTCCTGGCTGATCGGTGGCTACAGGAGCGTAGGCCCCAAGCTCCACTACTCAGTGGCCTCCGTGCGCTCCTTTCCTGCCCGGAAGGGGCTGATGTACCAGGACCTGAACTTTGAGTGTTTTGTGTACCTGGGGAGGGGTTTGAAGGAAAACCCTTTCTGGCCTGGCACCTGGTGACCGCGGGGAGATATGGGCTGGGGCGGAGCTGAGAGGGCAAGTAAAATTGGCAGTGGGTAGAGCTGGAGGAGGGGAGGGGCCTGGCCTGCATGCCCTGGGGGGCAGCCCTCCAGGCTGGGCACACACACAGGCCTGGGGGCTCGGCCGCAGACTGCTCTGAGGGCGCACTGCCTCGCTGTGTTGCTGTGCGGGATGGGGTGCCTCCAGAGCTGGCGGGGCCACATGGGCGTGCGCAGCCCCCAGCCCCGGGCCGGCCGAGCGGAGGGATGGGGAGCTGGGATGTGCGGTTTACAGATGGCCTTTCTCAGGAATTACGAATGGAAATCGCCAAACAGGAGTTGCTTGTCCAGGCGCGGGAGGCAGCATCCAGGGTCCTGCGGGCACTCAGTGGTGCGTGGCGCTCGGGGCCTCCCCCCGTGGCTCTGGGTCCGCCTGCCTCGGGTGACGCTGCCCCTCCCGTGTCCCCTAGACCGGCAGACCTCCGAACGCATGGCCTTGGATGCCCGGAAGCGAGAGCAGTTCCGGAGGCTGAAGGAGCAGTTTGTGAGGGACCAGGAGGTAGGCCCAGGGGCCGGGGGTGGGGTGCGGCCCGCGGGGTCCGGCTCTGAGCAGCAAGACCGCACGTGGCTACTGTGTGCAGCGGCGCCGGGCGGCCAGGCAGGAGGACCTGGACGATGACTTCGGCTATGCCCGGGAGCTGCGTGACAGGGAGCGGAGGCTGAGGGCCCTGGAGGAGCAGCTGGAGAGGAAGGCGAGGTAGGCGGCCGCCGCGGACTGACCCTCCCGGGGTGGTCTTGTGCTGGGCTTCTCTTTACCTTGACGATTTCCCAGGTAGGGAGTGTAGGAGTCTGAACGCAGAACGTCCCCCTGGACTGAGTGCTTATCTTGCTCTGGTGCCATTAACTTGTCCTGCCCTCTCCCGTGTCTCTGGTGTCTCCCAGCGGCTCCTCTGTGGGGCACTGTCACTTGCTCCCTGGCGTCTGTCTCAGGGTCCTGACCTTGGGTGCTGTTGACGGCACGTGCGTGTGCTTGTGGGGCGGGATGTTACTCTCCTGTCGGCAGCAGGAAGGCTGTGCCGCTGCTCTGGGGCAGCCAGCTGGGAACAAGCCAGCCCAGGTCTGAACCCGGGTGCCTGTGGTGAAAGGGCCCAGATTGCCGGGAGTGACGCGGTAGCTTTAGGGGAGCAGACACGGAGGTCTCTACTCTCTGTGTGCCTCTCGGTTTATGTTGAGTTCTCCGCAGTCGGCAGCGGCAGATCGGGAGGCACTTTTTGTGCATCAGGAAGAGAGGCCCTGGCAGCCCCGGCCTCCTGCCGTCCTTTCCCTTCGGGCTGCGTAGAGGCTCATTCTGGTATTTGTTCAGCAGTCGTCTGCTGAGCCCTAGCTGGGTGCTTGCCCACCTGGGCTCCCGGTCTGCTGGGTAGAAAGACCTGCCCGGCAAGTCCCCTGCAGGGGTCGTGGGGGCCCATGCACACCGCCTGCTGAGAGCCTCTGCCCTGAGCCTCCCTAGCCCCCCAGGCCCCAGCTGGGCGGCGGCGGGTGACCAGCAGCATCTCCGGGTGTGGCTTCAGGCAGGCGCTGGTGGACCATTATAGCAAGTTGTCTGCGGAGGCAGCCCGCCGCGAGCAGAAGGCGCTGTGGAGGATCCAGAGGCACAGGCTGGCGGGCGCACGGCTGCATTTCCTCGTGGAGGACCAGAAGCGCATTCAGGTAACCCCGAGGTTTCCGATGGGAGCTCTTCCCGAGCTCCAGGGGACTTGAACCCCTGAGGGTATGTGCAGACCTGTGTTCTGGACGAGAGCTGTGACTGGACGAGAGCATCCCCCATCAGATGACACAGACAGGCCGAGCGCTCCCTGTAGGCCCCGGCCAGCACCTCTCCTGGTCTCTGTGCCCGAGGGCCTGGAGATCTTGGGTTGGCTTCTCAAACCCCGGTGGTTGGATTTCAGGAGATGCTGAAGGACGTGTCTGAGAAGTCCCTGGAGGCACCAGCCGCCCTCCCTGGTGCACGCTCCCAGGTGAGGGGCTGGGGGCAGGAATCGGGTGCACGGCACGGGGCTCTGTGAGCTGGATGCCCCCGGTCTGCCTGCCCTGGGCGCACCGTGGGTGCCGGGCCCAGCTTGTCCCAACACTTCCCCACTGGGTGCTGGTGCTGCTTGCAGAATTGAGTCTGGGGGACAGAGCTGGGGGACTGGAGGGACCAACACCCACTTCTGTTTCAGGCTTCGTCTCCCGGGCCCGCGCACTCAGCTGTAGGCAGCCCCTGTGACTCTGGGTACTCGGGGCGGCAAGCGGCTGCGTGGGATCACCCAAGCGCACAGACACTGCAGCACCCCCGGCCTCTGGTGCCAGCGGCCTGGGGGCCGGGGCCAGGAGCTGGCCCGCCACCAGGGCAGGGGGACACGCCAGGGGCGTCCTCGGAGGGCCTCAGTATCCAAGACTTTGTGCCCGCAGCGCAGGAGGTTGAGCAGCCTGTGCACACTGGTGTGGCTTCCGTCCTGGAGGAGGCGCTGCAGACCATCGGCTCAGACCTGCCTCCCCCTGCTGAGGCTGCAGTGGCAGGCACAGGGCCCTCTGGGCCACCAGAGTATGATTTCAGAACTATCCTGAGGCCAGCTGTGGTCACCTTGGCTTCCCCAGGGGCGCTCCAGACCGTAAGAGGTGGCTTGAGCAATGAGGGGCAGCAGTTGTGGGGGGACAGTTTCATGCAGCTGGAGGACACATGTGTTTCAGATGGGCCGGTGCCTCTGCCTCACTCATTGCCCCCTAGGTCCAGATCCCCCCAGGAGGGGAGTAGCCAGGCCATGGAGCAGCTCCTTGGGCATGTGCCAGAGGGCAGCATTCCTACAGGGGGCCACACTCCCTCCCAGCCCCAGTGGAACGTCCACGGACACGTGTCTGACGCCAGCATCAAGGTGGGAGAGAATGTGTGTGACGTGGCCCCATCCCGACCGAGGTGGAATGTCCACGGACACGTGTCTGACGCCAGCATCAAGGTGGGAGAGAATGTGTGCGACGTGGCCCCATCCCGACCGAGGTGGAACGTCCACGGACACGTGTCTGACGCCAGCATCAAGGTGGGAGAGAATGTGTGTGACGTGGCCCCGTCCCGGCCGCGGTGGAACGTCCATGGACACGTGTCTCAGTCCCACGTGGTGCTGGGTGCACTCTCTTGGGAAGGCCAGCCCGATACACGTGGGCCCTACCAGAGCCCCGCTGAGCACGCATCCCAGCCAGGCCTCAGCCTGGGAGCACAGAGCCCTGTCGGGGCGGAGGAGCCGCGGCGGCCTGCAGACAGAGCCTCAGATGGGTCCTGTGGGCAGGTGGCGGGCTCCGGCTGTGGGGGGGCGGGCGACCAGGTTTCACCGTCTGCAGTGGCTGCATCCAGTGCTCTGGGAGACAGTGTCCCTGAGGAGCCAGGTCAGTGGGGCCCCTGGAACTATCCTGTCACTGGTGGCACCTGTGGGCCCAAGAGGGGTTTGGGGCAAGGAGGAAGGGCAAGAAGTCTGTGGCCCTGGGGACTTGGGAGGTGCCACCTTGTAGGAGGCACTTGACCCTGATACTCTCCTGCCCAATTTGTGTTGCTCAGGACCAGGGAAGAGTGGGGACACTGAAGACCTCTCTCCAGGCCACCCTCCGAGCTCACAGGTCAGGGCAGACGTGGTTGGGGGTCAAGGGTCAGGGGAGTAAGCTGTGCTGTCTCCAGCCCCCCAGCCTTACGTGGGCAGTCAGGGCTTTGGCCCTTCAGGATGGAGTAGCATGTGTGGGATCCCCCCACCCTTCCCTTCCTCTTCCGTGGAAGGGGCGGGTTCCTTGAGGCCTGCTCGTCCTAGGGAGGTGCAGCTGCCACGAGCAGCCCTGGCCTTGGTGAGGAGGAGGCTGCCGCCCAGCGCTGGGGCCAGGAGCAGGCCTACCTGGCGAGCCTGGCGGAGCAGTACCTCCTGGAGCAGTACCCGGACAGCTACGAGGCCATGTGTGAGTGGCCGGCGGAGTGGGCAAGCGGGTAGGCAGAAGCCCGGTGGACTGCCTTCGCCGCTTGACTGCAATCTGCTGTCCTGCAGCGGAGCCTCCTGTCGCCCGCCTGCTGCACCATGGGCTTCCCCGGGCCTTCAGCCTCCCCGACGAACCCCGGGTCCGGGCAGGTGCAGATGAGACGGCCGTGGAGCTCAGCGAGCTGCTGCCGCTACCGGTGCTCATGAAGCACTCCATCACTGCCCCGCTGGCTGCACAGTGAGTGCCCGCCCCCTCGGCTCCGCCCCCAGCCCTGCCCCGCCCCCGCCCGCAGCTGACTCTAGGCCCCGCCCTCCCGCCAGCGTCTCCTTGGTGAACAAGGCCGCCGTGGACTACTTCTTCGTGGAGCTCGGCCTGGAGGCGCACTTCGAGGCACTGCGGCACTTCCTGCTCATGGAGGACGGGGAGTTTGCCCAGTCTCTCAGTGACCTGCTTTTTGAGAAGGTGACTCCTGGGCGAGTTGCGGGTGTGGGCAGGTGGGTGCCGAGGCTCCTCTGGACGTGTGTGCCCTCTCCTACCTCAGCTGGGGGCGGGCCAGACGCCCGGGGAGCTCCTCAACCCAATGGTGCTCAACTCCGTGCTGAGCAAGGCCCTGCAGTACAGCCTGCATGGGGACACCCCGTATGCTGCCAACCTCTCCTTCGCGCTCAAGTTCCTGCCCGAGGCGTTTGCCCCCAACGCCCCGGACGTGCTGAACTGCCTGGAGCTCAGGTACAAGGTCAGCAAGGCCTTGCCAAGTGGACAGGGTGGGGGCTGTGCATCAGGGGCATGCTGAGCTCCCCCCTGCTCCCTGCAGGTGGACTGGCCCCTCAACATCGTGGTCACTGAGAGCTGCTTGAGCAGGTACAGCGGCATCTTCTCCTTCTTGCTGCAGCTGAAGCTGATGATGTGGACGCTCAAGGACATCTGCTTCCACCTCAAGCGCACAGGTGAGGCCTGGCCGGAGCCCTCACTTGCCCCTGGCCCCCTGGCCCCGCGCCCTGGCCGACTCCTCCACCCTCCCACAGCTCTGGTGAGCCGTGCGGCCGGCTCGGTGCAGTTCCGCCAGCTGCAGCTCTTCAAGCATGAGATGCAGCACTTCGTGAAGGTCACCCAGGGCTACATCGCTAATCAGATCCTGCATGTCACCTGGTGTGAGTTCCGGGCCCGGCTGGCCAGGGTGGGCGACCTTGAGGAGATCCAGCGTGCACACGCGGAGTACCTGCACAAGGCCGTCTTCAGGTGAGCAGCTCGCTGTGTCTGGGGCTGTGGTGGTGGGGCTCCCCGCCCCCAGCAGCTGCCTGTCTCCCCAGGGGACTGTCTCCCAGGGCCCCCCACCCCCTCCAGCTGCCGCCTGTCCCCAGGGGCCTGCTGACTGAGAAGGCTGCGCCCGTCATGAACGTCATCCATAGCATCTTCAGCCTGGTCCTCAAGTTCCGCAGCCAGCTCATCTCCCAGCCCTGGGTCCCGGCCTGTGGCCTGCAGGGTGCTGAGCACCCCAACTTCGCCCTTATGCAGCAGTCCTACAGCACCTTCAAGTACTACTCCCATTTCCTCTTCAAAGGTGACTGTCCCCCAGGGGCAGGTGGGCTTGGGGGCTGCAGGGCAGGAGCCACCGGGGTGGGGGTGGGGCCTGGCTGAGCCGCTCCCACCCCCCCCACCAGTGGTGACCAAGCTGGTGAACCGTGGCTACCAGCCCCACTTGGAGGACTTCCTGCTGCGCATCAACTTCAACAGCTACTACCAGGATGCCTGAGGCTGCGACACAGGTGCCCTCCCAGCCCGCCAGCCCTGGTCTAACTGGGAGGGTGGGCTGGGGCGCGATGACCACACCGAGACGGGTGGGAAAGCCTCTGGTTTATTTGGGGACCGTGTCTGCCCAGTAGGTAGGGGGCTGGGCCGCCTGGTTCCCACTGCTGAGCTCCTGTCCTTGTGCGAAGCGGCTTGTGCAGGGGGCGGGGGCTGCTGAGTCTGTGTCAGACAGAGACGGGTCAGGTCCTGACTGGACGTCTCGGCCGTCATGGAGAGGCGGGGGGTGGGGCTGTCTGTGGGGTGCCCGCCGCCTCAGGGACCCGGTGGGGCTCAGGGCCTCGGGGGCTCCACACGTGGGGGCCTCCAAGGCAGTTACGAGGATCACGTCACACACAGCTCCGCTGCCCAGAGCGGGGGCTTGCTGCTGTAGGAGTGCCCCCCGCCGTGTGCCCCACCAGCCCCTGCGGCCTCCAGCGCCTCGGTGGCCTCCCCCTCTGTGTGGTAAGGGGCTTCCAGTAGCTTCAGCACCCGCCGCACCTGGAGAAGGGCAAGGAGAGGGGTTTTAGGGCCTGCCCACCGCCCATCCCCTGCTGCTGGACGCAGAGACAGAGGGGGGACAAGTTGTCTGCTTGCCTCTGAGAAGTCTCCGTTCTCAGCAGCCTCGATGGCATTTTGTGCGATGTAGTTCCGCAGGACATACTTGGGGTTGTTGGCATGCATGACGCGCAGGTGCTCGGCCTGCCAGGCGTCACTGTCGCCAGAGCCCTCCCTGTCCTTCTGCAGCCGGGCTCTGGAATCACATCCGAGTTCCTCTCTCCAGCAGGTGCCGGCGCCCCCGTGGGCTCCCGTCGGCGGCCGGCGCCCCGCCCTTACCTGTACTCCCGCAGCCAGTCGGCCCAGTGGCCCCTGTTCCTGCTCAGCAGCTCGGCCGAGCTCAGCTGCTCCAGCCGTGACTGCTGCTCCACTCGCTCCAGCTCCCTGGCGACGTTGGCCCGCGTGCCGATGAGCGCGAAGAGCTGCGGGTTCGACTGTGCCAGCATCAGCATCATGGAGAGCTGCCTGCGCAGAGGGGCGGCGTGAGGCGCGTCCTGAGACCGCCGGGCACCCGGAACATGGCTGGCCGGGCACGGAGGAGGTGGCAGCGGCTTCAGCGGCTCTGCTGTGAGGCCCTGTGAGGCGGTGACCCGGGCCCGAGAGGCGGACGCTCTAGGCTGGCTTCTCCCTGCTGCTCGGCACCTGCCCGTGTCCCAGCCCCACACTGACTCCCCCAGAGGAGGGTCCTTGCTGGCCGCTTCGCCCCGATGACCGCAAGGCTGGGTCCCCCAGGGCCGGGCAGGCGGGGACGGCCCCGACACCCCCTCCCCTGTCGTGCTGGCTTTGTGCTCTCGCAGGTCCTGCTAGCCTGTCCTCCCTGTGCGCCCTGGGGGCTGCTCGCCACACTAAATTCTCTCAAACTGCAGTCTGTTGGCTTGTTTATCAAAACTCAGAAACCGTGCTTCCCAGGTCAACTCTGAGTCCGGGCTGTGCCCTTAGGATACCATGGGCACCTCTGGGGGGAGGCAGTGCAGGAAAGCGTGGCCTGGCCCACCAAGGTCTTCCTGGGCGGGCAGGAGCTATTCTGGGACGCTGCCCCCTGGCCTGTGCTGCTGTCCTTCCCTGACCAGTGGGCCTCAGCGCTGCAGACACGGGGGCCCGACCACCTCCCTGCCCCAGGTGCCCTAGCTGGCTCTCCCCCACACTTCCCAGGGTGTGCCTCCCCAGTGTGTTCTGTTCTAAACGGTCGCTCCTTCTGGAAGCACGTTCCAAGCTAGCAAGACCTGGGTACCCACCGGGGATCCATCTGGGGTCGGAAGGCGAGCTTCAGCTCCTCCAGGGAGGCACACTGTGCGATCAGTGCGTCCAGGAACTCGGGCACGTCCAGGGAGTCGGGCCCAGCTGGGAAGGAGCTCAGTAAGTAGAAGGTGTTTGTGAAGTCGGCACCTGGAACACGCCACTGCTCAGGGTGGAGGCCTGGCACATGCCGCCTGCGCCAGCGCCCACCACACTGGGAGGCCTCTCCAGCCGCCTCCTCAGCCCCCGCACACCTGCTACCCAGCTTTGCCACCACTCCGGAGCCAGCACCGCAAAGGCACTGAGGCCACCCCCTGGCCCCTTGCTGTGCTCACAACCGGCACTTCAGGAGCTGCGGGGCATCAAGGAGAAGCCCCTGAAGCACTTCAGAATAAACAAGGCGTAACATACATACAACAGACACGGTGAGTCCTCGGCCCGAGTTGTTAAAACACTAGGAAAGCGTCCTAAAAATATGCACAGAAGGAAATGAAAAGGAACCGGGACAGTAACCTCTGAACACAGAAGCAGTAATGGAGGCAGGTCCTCGTCGGTGAGGACTTTAAAAGTAGCTGGATTAGCAGCCAGCCTCCCCTCTGCCGTCCTGCCCGCCCCGCCGCAGCAGTGGACTGCTCCGGCTTAAAAAGACTGGCAGGACGGATTTAAAAAAGAAAAGGCAAAAAGGCCACTACAGGGTGTGGGAGGCCCAGTGACATGTCTGACTCCTGGACTCCAGTCACGATCTCGGTTTGTGGGTAGAAAGCCTGCCCAGGATTCTCTCCCTCCCTACTGCTCCCCTGCTCTCTCGTGTCCCTTCTCTCTCAAAACAAAACTACACATTGTCCCTAAGACACTTTCAACCGGTCGAACCAGACAAGCAGACTTTCAGTAAGAAACCTGTAAGTGACAAGGGCTTTCCTTATATATCGTTAAAAGTCACTTCGTCAGATTTTTACAATTTTTGTGCCAAACGAGCACCAAAACTTACAAAGTAAACACCTGTAAACCGTGAGGAGCAGCAGAACAGTTCTCTGTAAGAGCTGGAGGCTTTAGTGGCCCGTTTTGAATAATGGGATGTCTGGACTGCAGACCGACAAGGACGCTGGGGACGCGAAGGCTGTCACACTACTGTATCAGACAGACCTCAGCAGAACCCCAATCTCAGGTGCAAGGGACAAGCTCCAGGACAGGTCACGTGTCCAGCCAATAAAATGAGTCTCACTATGTTTAAAAAGACTGGTATTTCCTCCAACCACAGTGGAATGAAGACAGAAATCACACAGAGAAGGAAAACTGGAAAATTCACAAATAATGTGAAAATTAACCAGCGGGTTAAAAAAAAGAATCACAAAGGAAATTAGAAAATACTCAGAGGCAGGAAAATAAAAACACAACATACTGAAGTTTACAGGATGCCACAAAAGCAGTGGTCAGAGGGGGATTTATGGCGCTAAACACCTATGTTAAAAGAACAAGTCTCAAATACAAGAAAGTAAGTTTGCAGCCGTGTGGTGTGGATGTTGACTGTACTTTCGGTGGTGATCAGTTTGCAGCATGTACAAATAGTGAGTCACGTGTACACCTGCAGCTGAGTGCGCGACATATCGGACCTCAGTAACCTCACGTTACACCCAAGGGACAAGAAGAACAAAATACGACCGAAGCTGCCAGATAGGACGGAGGTAAAGTTAGAGCAGAGATAAGTGAAACAGAACAAAAATCAACGAAACCAAGAGTTAGCTGGTTCTTTGAAAAAGACCAGCAAGATTGACAAATTTTTAGCTACCGACAAAAAAAGAGACACATATAACTAAAATCAGAAATGAAAGTGGGGACAGGAGTGCTGATCATACAGAAATAAAAGACTAAGGGAAGACTAAATAACAACATGCCGATAAATTAGATGATGCAGACATAATAGACAAATTCCCAGAAACACAAGCTACCAAAACAGACTTAAGAAACAAAGTCTGAGTAATCTTTTAACAAGGAAACTGTGTCAGGAATGAAAACTCACAACAAAGAAAATGTTAGGACCAGACGGCCTCACTGGTGAGTTCTGGCAAATGTCAGAATTCCCGCCAGTCCTTAAACTCCCGTGGAACCTAGGCTGGAACCTTTCCTGACTCACTGTGTGCAAGCGGCATTGCCTGGACACTGAGGCCAAAGACCCACAGACCCACCTCCCGTGGACACACCGCCTGGACCTCCCTGTGGGGTCTGCACCCCGGGGCGCAGAGCTCCCTCTGTTCTCTGCCCTGACAGGAGGCCCTCCCCTGGCAGCCTGGCCACGCTGCGCCCTGATCTGCACCCTCCGGCCTCCGGCCTCCGGGACTGTGACGGATGGATGTCTGCTGGGTAAGCCACCAGTCTGTGTGGTTGATTACGGTCCTTCAACTTGACTAAGACAGTGTGAAGGGGGCCGCTCCTCCATGTGTTCCTCAACTGATGCAAAACGGTTAAAATACTCAAACTAGGAAAAGAAGGAAACTCGATTTCGTAAAAGCCCTATCTGAAAAAGCCATAGCCAGCCTCTTACTTAGGGTGAAAGATGGAGAGCGCTCCCTGCAGGGCAGAACAAGGGGTGCCAGTGGCACCACTTCTGGTCAGCTTGCTACCGCAAGTCCGGCCCGAGCAGGCCCGCACAGCCCCGGAAGAACCGAGAGCAGGGACTCAGAGGCCGACTGGTACGTGTGTCTCCACAACAGCCCAAGAGTAGAAACAAGTGTGCACCAGTCCGTAACGGGAAGAAAGTGTGGTCCCTGCACGCCATGGGGTACCGGTCAGCCCACAAGGGAACAGAGTCCTGACACCCGTTGCCCCGCAGAGGAACCCGGTGGACACAGTGCTCAGCACAGGACGCCGCCCCACGAGGACCGGTCCTGTGTGGACCCATCTCGAGGGAGGTCCCGGCAGGAGTCAGATCCCAGACAGAAGGCAGCAGGGGTGCCGAGGGACAGACGGGGTGAGAGTTCCACGGGGACAGGGCGCCAGTGTCACCCAGAGGGCGGGGGACGGCGTGGGGAGGCTGCACCACAGTGAGCGTGCGCGCTGCCCCGACCTGCTCGCTCAGCAGTTAGCGCGGTGCGTCTTCCGCAGTGTCATTTCAGCAGAATGCGCTGCGCTCCGCCTGCCCACACTCACCGGTCAGGTGCATGGTCTCTAGGAGCTTGGCCACGAGCGCTGCGTCGTCCTCCAGGGCGGCGCGCACCAGGCCCAGCTTCCTGCGCATCTTCTGCAAGTAATGCCGGCGGAACTCCGCGTCGAACTCCTCAGCCAGGATGGCCTCGCCCAGCTCGCGGGGCAGCTCAGGCTCCAGCGCCTCCACCAGCTTCTGCAGGTTCCACTTGCACACTTCGGGCTGCTTGCTGTATGCGTAGCGCCCGGTGCTGTCCGAGGCATTGCACACGTGGTCAGGGTCATACCTGCCACACGGGGTGAAGGAGCCATCAAGGGACGATGCGGAGGCCCCGGGGGTGCCCGAAGGCCGTGCCCGTGTGGCCGCTGCTCTCCCGCCCCTGCCCCTGCCAGGCCCCCCTGGTCTGCCGCGTCCCCCCCACCCCAGCCCCTTCGGTCCATTTCCGGGAGTGGAGGAGCCCTTTAACGCGCTTCTCTGCTCAGAGCCTCCCTGGGGGCGTCTGCTTCCGGCCGGCCATTCCCAACGGCTGCCCGCTGGACAAGACACCGGCGAGAGCAGGCGCACCACCCGCAGGCCTCTGCCCCGCCGCGCCCAGGGCCGCTTGCCTGTCCAGGAAGCCGAAGGGCCCGTAGTCGATGGTGAGCCCCACGATGCTCATGTTGTCCGTGTTGAGCACGCCGTGGCAGAAGCCCACACACTGCCACTCGGCCACCATCCGGGCCGTGCGACGCGTCACCTGCAGCACGACAGGCGTGGGCTGCCCCCTGCCCCCACCACTTCTTCCCGCCCTGCCTCCTGCAGGGCCTGTCCTCTGTCCTCCCCACGGCCGCCCACGGGAGGGCGTGACAGCGCACGTACAAAGGACAAGCAGGTACGTGGAGGCTCCGACGGCCACGTGCGCCATCTCCCTCTTTCTCCCCAATTGTGGCTTTTACCCAAGAAACCAAAAATATCAGGGAGCCTGGATACCCCCCGACCTGGGCATGGTCACAAGGAAGTGGGCACGCGAGCAGCCAAAGCCTGCCCTCAGTCCGGCCTGCTGGGCCCAGGGCCCTGTCTTGTCCCGTGGGCTGCTGGGCAAGGCGGCCGATGACCTACCCGCTGCGGCCCCGGGCCCGCAGCCCCGTCACCCGCCACAGCCGTGAGCCGCACCCGGCAGCCCACAGCCCAAGCGCTCACCCACAAAGAGAAGGCAAGAACCAGGACGTGGCTAAAACGGGTGGAGAGGGGTGGGGGCCGGGCAGGACGGGGCCCATAAACCCCTGCCTGGCCCTCCTGACGGAAGCCACGCTCCTCCGTGGCTGTGCCTTCTCCTCCCTGCCCCCACCCACGCTGCAGGCCCTGCGCCGGGTCAGCCAATCGTGCGTCAGGTGTGACGGTGGCACGGAAGCCACGCCTGACAGTTGGGGGGGGGGGGAGGACACAAGCCTCAGCGGTCAGCATCTCCCCCAAACCGAGGGGCTGGCCAGACAAGGTACGCGTGGCTGCGTACCCGGTGAAGTGGGGTCCTTCCCTTCACACTGTCCCGCAGGGCTCGGCGGGGGCACATGCACACGCCAAGGCCACCGAAACAAAATGATCCTTGGTCTGTCCCAGGACCCCTGACGTCGACACAGGTCTCCAAGACGTCGGTCCTGCTCCAAGCAAGTGGTAGCAGGGTCTGGGACAGGGGAGCGACTGACCGAGGGCCAGGGACAGCAGTGGAGGACCTCTGTCCCCAGCCAAGCAGCCGGGGCCTCGCAGGCCGGGTGTGCCGCACCTACCTCCCGGAAGAAGGCCGCGTTCCTCTGCACGCTGTCGGCGGCGTGAGCGGCCTGGGTCTCGGGGAAAAATGTGCCGACCACGTAGTCCAGCATCTGTACTCGAATGTCGTTCCGCCCCACGCTGGGGCCCTCACGCCCCGTGTGCTCGTCTGCGGACTTAAAAATCTCAAAGGAGCCGAACCTGGAGGGAAGACCCAAGTTTTCAACAGGCCAAACGCGACTCTGCCCCCTCGTGGGAAGAAAGAAGTCCGGCTGCTAGATCTTGGCCCGTAGGGGGACGAACGCCCTGATTCAAACAAAACCAACAAAAACGGAGCTAGTCTTCCAGTGACAGAGACAGACCCAGCCCAACTCTGGTCAAGTCCCACATGGCCCTGGGCGTGTGTGCAGGAGGCCCAGGAACGCAGGGCTGACTCTGGGCATGAGGAGGGCTCTGTGCCCCTCCCCCTGCGTCAAGGAGCGCATCAGTAACAGGCATCCTGCGGTGGGGTGACGAGCAGGGTCAGCAATGGCTCTCCACGGGGGTGATGGTGTCACCTAGAGGGTGTGAGGCACCGTTTGGAGACATTTTTGGTTTCTAGGTGTGGCATCAGCCCCGGCAGCTGGTGGGTGGAGGCCAGGGATGCTGCCGGAGCCCCTGCCAGGCTCAGCCTGGCACCTCTGCAGGGAGAAGCCTGGGCCTCCCAGGCTTAGGCTGGTGGCCGTCCTGGCTCCTCTGTCTCCCCGGGGACGAAAGAAAAAGCCGGGGGCTCTCCGCTTTAGGCGTGGGTGGCCAGCAGGCGCCAGGGAAATGGCCCCGGTACCCCTGATACACACAGGGTCTGCCCGGCCCTGGGGGTTGGGGGGGACGACCAGGCCACAGCCGTGTCCTGACAGGTGTGGTTTCAGGGGATCAGAACGGAGTGATACCAGACAGCGTGGGGACACCAAGGGTAACGGGCTTGCACCAGGAACAGGGACCAGGACGGACTCCAGTGAATGAACCGAGTGTGAGAACCGCCACGGCCGACTATGTAGAGCAGCCCCGTGTTCAGAGTGACACAAATGAAGCCATTTTCTTGGTGACTTTGATGCAGTTTTTTTCACGAACTCCCAAGTCAACAGCTCTGCGCCTGCCCCTGCCCAGAGCCCCATGTTTGGGCAGCCCTTTTTCTGGTGACCTGAGGCCCCCGGACCCCTTCACTGCTGCCTCAGGGGCCTGCCCACGCCCGCCACGCTCCAGATACCCAGGTGGTGGCCTGGTGAGGACAGGCCTGGTCAGGGAGCGTGGGCAGGCCGGGCACCGCGACCCACACGCGGGACAGGGCTCCTGCCCAGAAAATGCCCAGTGCCTGGTGTACTTGCGACTCCCTCCCGCGGGTGCAAAGCAGCTACCTCCTGGACGGTGCGCTTGTGCTGTTCTAGGGCCCGCCCTAATGGGTCCCCAACAGCGTGCCACCGTGGGGCGTGTGGTCTACCAGACTCCCCGCTGTTGAAGCAGACCTACAGCCTGATACAGCAAGCGTTCAGACCGCGCGCGGGGACCCGGCATTACCTTAGAAAAGTGGAAGCTATACGCAACACAACCGTGCACTTTTCATATTTGGGATTACCATCATAGAACACGTCGCGGACGACTGTGCACTGGGACGTGACGCAGGCCCCGGCCCGCGTGGTCGGGATGCCCAGGTGGAACATGGCTTCACTGCACAGGAACTCGCGGATGCTCGACCGCAGGACCTTGCGGCCGTCGGCCTGTCTGAAATCAAACACAGGTCATGGTGCTGTCAGCGGGCGTCCATTCAACACCGAGTGGCAGGCAGCCAATGGGGCGGACGGAGGGCATTCCCAGCGCTTCTTACAGGCATTCACTGGCAGCTCTAACGTGACTGCACAAGAACTCTACTTCAGATGCTACTGGACACTGAGGAGGCCCGAATGTCACCCCAGATAGGGCAGCGGCGGCACCAAGGGCCTGGCCTGTAGCTGGCGGCCAGACTAATGCCAAGGACAGCGAGGGCCACATCGGGCCTCCCCAATGGGACGCAGCCAAGCGTTACCAACTCACCTTGTGCATCTGCAACCCGGTTTTTATAAAGAATTTGTACAAGAGCGTGCCTCCAGTAGTGCACACCAGCGTTGGTATGGAAGGGGGGGGTCTCAGAGTCCTGGGGATGGCCCTGGACGGCTTTTTCACCCTAATCCCCCCCCCTCTTTTTGATTTTTTACTAAAAAAATTTTTTAAAATATTTTGTTTATTTTTGATACAGAGAAAGACAGAGAATGAGCAGGGGAGGGGCAGAGAGAGAAGGAGACAGAACCGGAAGCAGGTTCCAGGCTCTGAGCTAGCTGTCAGCACAGAGCCTGACGCAGGGCTCGAACCCACGAACGTGAGATCTGACCTGAGCCGAAGTCGGAGGCTTAACCGACTGAGCCCCCCAGGCGCCCCCCCCAATTCTCTATTATGATTAAGGTTTTCTCAGAGCAGCTCAAGGCTCATGGCAGAAATGGCAGGAAGGTGCAGGGGTTTCCCATAGGCCCCCTGCTGCCTCCATGGCCTCCTCTACCATCAATGTTCCCACCAGGTAGGACATTTGTTACCGCTAGCAAGTCTACCCGCATGTGTCATCATCATTCAAGGTCCGGGGGGGGGGGCGGGGGGGGGTGCGAGTGCTGGGCCACGTGGGAACAGCACCGCCTTGCGCCCTCCCAGTGCCTGGCGCCATCAGGGTCCCCGGCAGGCGTGCAGCGGGACCGGGATCTCGTCACCGTGGGGCTTTGCGTTCCCCCAGTGACACACAATGTGAAGCGTCTGTTCAGGTGCTTACTTTCCATCTGTATCTCTTTTTTGGTTTAGGTCTGTCCAGGTCTCTGGCCCATTTGAAAATCAGGTTGTTTTTGTTTTCTTATAGTTGAATTTAAGGCGTTTTTTTGTATATTTGGGGAACACTCTTTGATCAGATATGTCTCTTGCAAATATTTTTCCCAGTCTGTGGCTTTTCTTTTCACTCTCAATTTGGTCTCTTGCAGAGCAAAAAAGTTTTACCTTTTTTGGAATCTTTCATGTCTTGCATTTGGTGTTAGATCTTAAAAATCATGTCCAAACCCAAAGTCCTCGGGGCTTTCTATTTTATCTTTTAGGAGTTTTACGCTTTTGTATTTTACATTTAGGTTTATGATCCTTCTGAGTTTCTTTTTGTGAAGGGTGGCAGGTTCGTGTCTAGACACCTGGTGTCCAGGCGTCCCAGTGTCATCTGAATGACAGTCTTCGCCACTTTGTCGAGGATCAGTGGGCTATACCGGGGGTGGGGTGGCGGGGGCGGGTCCGTCCATTGATCCACTGAGCTCTTCCTTCACCAACACGGTGTTTTCTTTTTTAAGTTTATTTATTTTGAGAGAGAGAAGGAGGGGAGGAGTGCAGAGAGACAGAGAGGGAGACAGAACCCCAACAGGCTCTGCACTGTCAGCACAGAGCCAGATGCAGGGCTTGAGCTCACGAACCGTGAGATCTGACCTGAGCTAAAATCAAGAGTCAGCCACTTAACCGACTGAGCCCTCCAGGCGCCCCAACATGTTGTTTTTTTAATGACTTTAGTTTTCTAGCAGGGCTCGGCATCAGGGAGTGCCGGGCCTCATTTTGCTGTTCTTCATATTACGTCTGTAATTCTAGGTCTTTTGCCTCTCCCTACCAACTTTAGAACCCTGTTCCCAGTGTCTACAAAATAACCTGAGTGCTGATTGGGATTGTACTAAAGTCAGATTGGGAACAAGTGACTTCTTGACAACACTGAGTCTTCCTGTCCATGAACGCGTAACGTCTTTCCATTTCTTTAGTTCCTCTATCTTTTGTCAATTTTATAATTTTCCTCATAAAGATCTGGTAAATATTTTATTAGATTAATACCTAAGTATTTCATTTTGAGGGGTGCTAATGTAAATAGTACTGTTTTTAATTTCAAATTCCAATTGCTCGTTGCTTCGACAGTGAAGGGACTGACTTCTGTATAATTCCAGATCCTGCAACCTTGCTGTAGCTGCTTATTAGTTTACTTGTTTGGTCATATCTTTGAGATTTTCTTTAGATGTTCTTCCACAAACAGGACAGTTTCCTGTGTTCCCTCTCCATCTGTACACTTTTATTAATTTCCTTTTCTTGTCTTATCACATTGGCGAGGGCTTCCGGTATGAGGCTGAAAGGCAGTGGAGGAGGAAACAACTTTCCCTTGTTTCTGATCTCAGTGGGGGAATTCTCCATGCTCTCCTCAAAGCAGATGGTAGCTATAGGTTTTCTGTAGATTCTTCGTCAATTTGAGGAGTTCCTCCTTTCCTAGTTTATTGCATTTTATCACAAACGGATGCTGACTTCCATCAAATGCTTTTTCTGCACATTTTGTTATGATCGTGGTGCTCAGGGCTCTACAAGACACAGGTAGGCCTCCTGCCTCCGCCTGCACGGCTCATCTCAGTATGAGTGACACCTCTGGAAACCAGACTGGCAGTCACCCCAGAGCTTCCTGTCTCGACCTCTGGCCAGTGTGAGCCTCTGTTCACAGCTGCACTCCCCTCACCTCCTTCTGGTCTGCGTGAGGAGCTGTGTGAGGAGGCCTGTCCTCAAACGTCACTCCACCCTTCCTGGGCCCTGGGAATCACTTCTCACCCGGTCAGATTTCATGTTCAGCAGGAAGCCAGCACAGCCCAATTTAATCCTGAATCTGATAGAAATGGCCCTAAAAATAAGCAGCCTGTGTTCTCGCTCAAGGCAGGGTTCCCAAAGCAAAAACCAAAACTGAACCATCACACGGCAAGGGTAAAGGGCCCCAGAGAGCAGTCCTGCACCCAGAGAGCCAAAAGGACATATGACAACAGTCTTTTTCCCCGTATACTCATGTCTGTTCCCAGCCCAGCTGCTGAAATGGACCCGACTGAAAACAACAAGCTCTTCTGTACCCCCCAGGAGATGCATGTCCTAAAATCCCAACCCCCATGGCAGGTGCGAGGTGAGGTGAAAGTCACCTGTCTACCCCCCCAAAACCCACACCTGGGTATCCAGCACGAGCTGGCTTTAAGCCACTCATAACCACTCTGGACGTTAGCCTCAAGTCTTGCTGAGGCTGGGGACCACAGGACACACAGAGGGGCGGGGTGGGGTATGTGGGTGCCAACCTGAGGAAAGGTTAAATGACCCCTTTCTTTTAAAGAAAAAATATTGGGGGGCTCAGCCAGGTAAGCAGCCGACTTCAGCTCAGGTCATGATCTCACAGTTCATGGGTTCGAGCCCCATGTCGGGCTCTGTGCTGACAGCTCGGAGCCTGGAGCCTGCTTCAGATTCTGTGTTTCCCTATCTCGCTGACTGTTCCCCGCTCATGCTCTGTCTCTCTCAAAAATAAATATTATAAAAACAAAATTTAAAGGAAAAATATTCTAGGAGCGTCCGGGTGACTCAATTAAGTGTCCAACTTGATTTTGGCTCAGGTCATGATCTCACAGTTTGTGGAATCGAGCCCCATGTCAGGCTCTGCACTGAGCGTGGAGCCTGCTTGGGATTCTCTCTCCCTCTCTCTGGCCCGCCCCTCGCTCGCTCGCTCTCTCACTCTAAAAATAAACAAATATTTTAAAAAATATGCTAGCAGACTTCAGGTCTAAAAACATGAGACTTAAAACTCAAGTCTTCAAATATAAAAAGCAACTCCCAACAGTGTATTACTCACAAAAAGGTTTGTCTTTATAACTGGCAAAAACAAATGGCCAAAGAGGAAGACATAAAGTTTAAAGGTGCTCAGGGGTGAGCAGCCCCAAGGTGAGGGGCATTCACATCATCCCAATGGGCAGAAACGTCCATCAGCCACTGGTGCAGACAACTCCGAGCAGGAGTGTTTGCGGTGGCGCGAGGCTGAACTCAGACTTCACCAACAGAAAGGCCCGGAGACTGGGGGATGAGGAAGCCAGGGGTTCTGTGGGTCAGAGAGGGAGCTGCTGCAGGCGGGGGGGAGCAAAGGGAAGTGGGCAGAGGGAGACATGGCCTTAGGATTTCTCTGAACCTAAAATGACAGCTTAGGTATGTTTTTAGCCATTTAACCAACATGGACTAAATGCACAAGCTGCCGCAAAAGAGCAGAACAGACGCTCACAGGGTCCGTCCGCAAGAGGCAGCTGCAAGAGCACCTGCGGGGTCGGGCTGTTGGGATCTGGACCCAGGCTCTGGCCCACAAGTGCCTGGAAGCCTGTGCCTGGGAGAACGTCCCCCGGGGGAGCGGGCCTGAGGAGGTCTGGTCCCGTCCGGGGCCCTGGCCACGCGCTGCGCACCTGCGCCGGGAAGCAGAAGGCCCAAGCAGCCTCCGGAGGAAGGCGGCGCGGCGTGAGGGTGCGGACAAACGGCGGCCGGGCTGGGCGCGGGGGAACGCGAGTGTCACACACAGAACGGATTCCGAAGTCCCTGTGCGGTTTATGAGGACAAGACAAGAACAGCTGCCAGTGCTCTGCGACCAGACGCCCGGTAGGGTCTGCTCACTCTGCCGTCAGAGTGGCCGGGGCACGGGGCAGCAGCAGGGGAGGAGGCCCAGCGGGCGCTGCCCCTCCTCCTGTCCTCTCCTTTGGATCTGGGCGCCTTTGCACAAGCTGCTCCGTCTCCAGGATGCTGGGCCCCTCCCGTGTTCCATGCCTCTAGGTCAAACTTCCAGCTACATCTCACCCCCAACGAGGGAGGAACACTGGGGCTGCGCACATCGCCCGCCCCCAATCCCACCAGGAGAAGGGCGTGCGGGCCGCCTTCGGGGGTCAGCCCGCTCCGGGCCCCGGCCGCGCGCCCCGGCCCACCTGGAGAAGGGCGTGGGGCCGGCGCCCTTGAGCTGCAGCTCCCAGCGCTCGCCTGCCGCCGTGCACACCTCGCCCAGGTACATGGCGGCGCCGTCGCCCAGCTGTCCCGCGAACTGGCCAAACTGGTGGCCGCAGTAGCAGTGCGCGGCGGGCTCCGCGCCCGGCAGCAGC
>NC_043709.1:540980-555264 GCF_006229205.1 Suricata suricatta
GCAGAAGCGGAGCAGGGCGCGTGCGGCGGGCGCTGGCCCAGGGGCCGCGAGCGGACACGGGCTGCCGCGAGCAGAGCTCTGCGCGCGGCCCTGAGAGCGGCCATCCGCGGGGCCACTGCGGCGGACGTCCCTCTGCCCCGACCGGAAGCCTCGGGCCACGTACTCCACCATCCAATCACCGAGGGAGTGATGTTTACTATTGCGCTTGCGTGGGCCGCGCCCGCGAAAGTCTGTCTCTGATTGGTTGCGCCGTGCGCGTGTCCGCTCCTGCGGTTCCGCCCCGCTGCCGAGGATTCGGGGACTGGGGACATGGACTCGCGCGCCCGTGACCGGTCTGCTAGAGCGGATGGGGAAGCGGGGAACCAGACCGTCTAGAATGGCTGCTTTGCGTGAGGAACCGGCAGGTCCGTGGAGGTCCGACCCAGGAAACACCGGACAGTCTGGACTGAGTGCTCCAAATGGGTTCCCTAATAGACCGCCAGGGTGAAGTCAAGGTCAGCTCCGGGCCCGCGCTGTGCCGAGGGTCTGTCTTCTGGATCGTCCTCTGCTGACCCGGGCACCGGGACAGGAAGGAAAGAGGATGTTTGTCCAGGAGGGTCGATGTGGACAGGCCGGGAAGAGCCCCAGTACAAAGCCAAAGACGAGATTGGACAAGACACGCCTGTAGCCTCCTCTTCGCTCCTGTTTTCCTCTGCTCGGAGCAGGATTCCATCCCCACCCAGCCCCATGCTGCTCTTTAGGTGCCCTCTGGCACCCTGTGTTTTTCCTTGCATAGCACTTCTCTGAAATGAGCTCAATCCCTTATTTTCCTGTTTCTTCTGGGTCTCTCTTTTCACCCGTGCTGCGGGAGGGCAGAGGCTTGATGAGCTGGGTGCCAGTTCTCCCCGAACAGCCCCTGGCCATAGATGCCCAGCAGGCTAGGGGGAGCTGCGCCTGGCTTTGAAGGGTCTGCGCCCCCCTAAGACCCCCTCGGGGTCACACTTGCAGAATAACTCAGGTATTCACTTGAGAGGAGCCTTGAAAAGACCCCTTAATGCCTGCATGGAGTAGGTGGCCCTTGAAGGGTTTGCCAATGGCCTCCCCCCCCCCCGCCCCCCAGTCACCATACTAGAACCGAGACCAGAAGCTGGACACACAAGGTCCCTCATGGCTGGATTCTACGCTTAAGTTCAAGGAGCCATCTCTGGAACTTTCTCTTGGGGCCATACGGCTTCCCAGACCTCATGTGAACCATCTCTGCCCCTGCCAGCTGTGTGGCATTGGGAGACCCCCCCCCCAACCCCTCTCCAGCTCGGAGTCCTCATCCATGTGGGGGACAATGAGGTTAGGTCCCCATAGATGCTCAGTGCCCCAGAGTCTCCTGCAGTCTGACACTTTCCTCCCTTCTAGGCCTATCTAGGGCCTTCTTCACTTGGCCTGCTGGCAGAGTCCCCTGTCCCTTTCTTCCTAACTGCCCAGGGGACCTAGCCTGAGCCTACTGCACCCTTCCCTCCCCAGGTCCCACACCCTCTGACTCATCTCCACCCCCCTCCCCCCTTCTTACCCACACTTTGGAATCTGGTGGGATTGGGTTCCTGAAGGCTCAAGAACACAGGCTCTGTGTCCCATGGGCTGCCCTCGCAGAGGTCCCAGCCAGTGGGGGCATCTGGTGCCAAGGGTTCCAGCAGGTCAGCAGGGACGGGTAGCACCCTCCCAGACTTGGTGACCTTGCTTCCGGCCTCAAGATTGGGCTGCGCAGGGTCTGGGCGGCCGGGCAGGAGCTGAGCTGGGCCCCTCCCCTGTCCCCACCCCAAGAAGACACAGCAGACAGCCAGCTTGAACGTTTAATGAGGCTCAGCCAAGGACGGGCCTAGGCCTTGTGGGAAGCAGTGGTGCGCACTCGCAGCACGCTGGCGCGCAGGGTGGGCTGGTGGTCGCCCACGGTCCAGCGCATGCCCGGGATGGCCCGTTCGCTCTCCGGCCACAGCCCATTGAGGTCAGCCTGGCCGCAGTCACTGTACCACCAGCCGGCGCCCGAGCGATCGTGGCTGCAGCTGGCGAAGGGCTCTGCGCCGTCGGTGCAGGGCGAGCAGCGGTCATGGTCGCGGTCCAGCGTGCTGAAGCCACAGCCCTCTTGGTCATCTGGGCCGCCGGAGCCCCGGAACGCGTCCCCTGCGCAGGGTGGCTGCGTGGGCGGCGGGCCGGCTGCCCCTCTGGCCCGAGCTCCCATCGTGGAGCTGCGCTGGCTGCCTTGGCGTCTGGGACCCCAGGACGGACGCCTGGGGAGCGACAGCCTCACCCGGAGCACAGAGTTTGGCAGATGTGGGCCGGAGAGCCGAGGTCTCTGGACGCTCAGCCTTCCCTACCCACCCCAGCCCTGTGGCAAGACCACCCCTCCCCCTAGCCTGGAGAGCCCAGTGGGCAAAGTGGGACACGTGGGGGGCGGGCACAGGGCCCCGTTACCTCCCGAGCATTCACCTGCGTTTCCAGAGTATAGGCCAAGGGTCAGCCGGTAAAACAGGTCCTCCCCGGCCACGTGGAAGTCATCGTAGTGCGCCTGGAGCGTGCGGTTGTCCACGCCCAGGAGGTCCACCAGGAGCTCTGAGCGCAGGCCGGGCTGGGAGGTCAGGTCGGAGATGTGCTCCAGCCCCAGCCAGTGGTCGCCTGCGGGGGTGCGCACCGGGCTGAGGCTGCCACGGGCCGGCCACCCCAGCCCCCTCCCGCCATCTCTGCCCCGTGTGCCTGGTGAGCCCCGCGACCGCAGGCACACGCCTCCTACCCGTCAAGTCTCCGAAGCCCTGTTTGTACTCCTGCCAGCATCTCTCAAAGTCCAGACGCCTCCGCCTGCCCCAGTCCCGGCTCTGAATCAGCGTCCAGCCGCCGTCCTCTCGCATGTCGCACAGAGCCTGGGGACGGGCCATCAGGTGGCAGGCAGTGCTGGCTGGGCCCGCGCGGCTGCCCCTGTCCTATCCGCGCTCCTCTACACACTTGCTTTTTATTTACTTATTTATTTTTAATTATTTATTTTTGAGAGAGAGAGAGAGACAGCGTGAGCAGGGGAGGGTCAGAGAGAGAGGGAGACACAGAATCTGAAGCAGGCTCCAGGCTCTGAGCTGTCAGCACAGAGCCCAACGTGGGGCTCGAACCCATGAATGTGAGATCATGACCTGAGCCGAAGTCGGATGCTCAACCGGCTGAGCCCCCCAGACGGCCCCCCTCCAACACTTTCTGTCGGAACACCAAACCCGTTTCTCTGCTGCTCCGTGTCATATACATGTTCATCATGACGAGTCTGTGCTCTCAGAACCAGAGCGGGGCTCCCAGGAGCACCCGGGGCGTCAGGAGGGCTGACTGCTCTGTGTGTCAGTCTGCACCTGCTTCGTGGCTTTGTTTTTTCATCTAACGTTGGAACCTGGAATCTTTCCTTGTCCATACCTTTTCAGCTGGAAGTTCCCCAGCCTTTCCTGATGATAAGACAATGTCTGTGGGGCACCTGTGTGGTTCAGTCAGGTCACGCTCTCAGTCTGAGTTCAAGCCCGGGCTTGGGCTCTGGGCTGATGGTGCAGACCCTGCGTGGGATTCTCTCTCTCTCCTTTGCTCCTCCCCACTCATGCGCATACATACTCTCGATTTTGCTTTCTCTCAAAATACACACACACACACACACACGCACGCATGCACGCACATCAAAAACCCCTGGTAATGTCCGTGAACACCTGTGCCCATCAGTGTGTGAGGACGGACCCCACCAGCGGTGCCCGGCCGGCCCTTCCCCGTTACTCGAACAAGTAGCTTCTCCGGTTTTTGCCCAAGCGATCGGCACGAAGCGTCTCCCAGCGCCCACGCTGCCGCGGCTGCTCACCTGGAACGGGGCGCCGGCTCCCTCCGGCTGGATGGCGTACACGCCGCTTGGGGCTCCGGACGTCTCCGTCCAGATCTGAGAGCAGTCCCTCCCTGGAGGAGATGTGGCCAGGGAGGCTCAGGGCCTGGGAGGGGGCCCTGCTCTCCCGGTGGCCAGCACCGGAAGCCTCCTGCTGCAGAGGCCCTGCGGCAGTCTGGCAGAGGGGCGGCCACGGTCCCCTCGCTTTGGGCCACACTTGCCTCAGGCCTCTTTTCCTTGAGTGGCTGTTCCTTGGGCTCTGGATTTGCTGGCCCCCAACCCTCAGCTAGACCCTCAGTTCTTCCCATGCCCCCAGACAGAACCTCTCCCCTTCACCTGCTGCCCTTGGAAGGGCCATCTTGGTTTCCCCACCTTCCTGCCCCCGCCTGGCAGTGGGGTGAGGGCTGCCCTCAGCCCAGCCAGGCCTTCCTAATACAGGAGTACAGGGGTCCTGGTCCTTGCCTGCCCTGCTCCCAGGCCATCTGGGGCAGGGACCCAGCCCGGGCCTCGTGGGGAGTGAGGCCTGTGGACGACAGGCCAGAGGCTGCCCAGGCCTGACTCGCCCAGCCCCTCCCCTGCCGCCCCAGCCAGCCAGACCTTGGGGTTCCAGCAGCACTGCCTGGACCTGTGAAGAGAGAGGACATTGGTCAGAGACAGGCTCAGTAGCCCAGTGAGACCCACTGGCCCAATGGCCACTTACCGGCTGCCGACGCTTCACCGTGGAGCCGGCCTGGGGCACGGAGCAGAGGAGAGCCACGAGAGCCAGCATGGGGTGGGCAGCCATGCCGCCTGAGGGTGCGGACCCGGTGGTGGGGAGCCCGGCCCGAGGCCCAGCCAGCCTCCCTTCACGCCCACAGATGGCCCGCACCGCCCTGCGTGCTCACTGTGGTCCTTCTGGGCAGATCTGAGCCACCGGTCCCAGGCACCTTTTGTTCCGGTGCCGGGCTCGCCCCGCCTCCCCCTCCTCCTCACCCGTGCCAGGGTTGGGGGGGTTGAGTGGGGCGGGGAGCCGAGGGTGTGGACCAGGGAGGCGAGGGCAGGGACTGCTGCCTGTCCCCGAGCACACTTCCCTTGGCTGCTGTCCACACCTGGGATGGGCAGGGCCCGGCCTGTGTCTTCTGCTGAGGCAGGCGGTGGTGGCAGGAAGCCCTTTGGGTCACCACCATGCTGCCACCCGGCCCAGGCCGGTCACCCCTGCTGCCACCCATTACCTCCTCCCTATCGCTCGCACCCATTTCTACACAGTTCACGAAACAGGAGCTTCCAAAATTAGACTTTATTTCCATTTCTCGGGCACGAGTACACGTACGACAGGAAAACACGGAGCACCCGGCCGCCGCCGCGGGCTTCACCTGGTTTCGTCGGACACCGAGTCAACACAAACACACCCAAGCGCGGCCCCGGCACTCGGGCCGCGGGAGCCGCGTCACAGCCACGTGGCCGGGAGCGTGACCGCAGGGAAGCGCCAGGGGTGGGAGCCCCGTGAGGGGTCCCCGTCTGTCCCGGCCCACAGAGGACACGCACCCTCTGTCCCGGAGGCTGGGGCAGCCCCGCGGCCCCCCTCCTCCGTGGCCCGGGGAAGGCGCCCACCTGAGGGCCAGGGGCCTGGTGCCCCCCCGGGGAGGCCGGCCTTTCCCGCGGGCTCACCCTCTCGGGGCCGAGGCCCCCCACACAGACGTCCTCCTTGTCCCAACAGGTTAAGGCTAGTATTTTCTGACATTTGCTTCAGTTTTTCTCTTAAGTTAAAATTACCTGAGTAAACAAATTTTAGACATTTTTAAAAACTAAAACCGCACACGGTTTGCGGGTGGAGCCGGCGTTGGCGCCCGCCCACCGCCGCCGCTGCCGAGCTTGGCCAAGCTGCCCGGTTGGAGAGAGGCTCCCAGGAGCCACGACAGAGCTGCATGGGGTGACCTGGCCCTTCCCAAACATGCCAGCCAGGACCCCGATGGCCCAGAACCCACTGGGACTCGCTCCGGGCCAGCTCTCGAGAAGGCACAGTGAGGTAGGGACTGGCTGGCCGTGCCCACCACGCCCCTCTGCCTGGGGGCCGGGGGTGGGGGTGGGGCAGTGTGCACCTTTGGCCCCTAGCCCGCAAGTGCGTCCTGACGCCGTGAACCCTGTGAGCCCCATGAGTGGTACCCGCAGGGCTGGGGATGAGGGTGGGGAGGGGGCTGCTGGGAAGCCTGAGCTCAGAGCAGTTAAATAATTCTTTATTTGGGCGGGTTGGGGGAGGGGAGGCGTGGCCGGGCGTGGACCCCCACGGGGGGCGGCACCCAGCAGCTCCTCAGGGGGCCGGCCCCAGCGCCCCTCAGCGGCGACACGGGAGCAGCTATGAGCTGGTCCTTCCTATTTGCGTGGCCGGGCGGCGGACGCTCTCTGCAGACAGTACTGAGTGACAGGCAGCGACAGGACCAGGCTGGTGGCGCGGCGCCCCATCCAGTAGAGGCCGTAGCCCAGCAGGCCCAAGAAGGCGGCCTTCACGGCCAGCCGGGACACTCTGCCGGAGATGGACGGCGGGGGGACGCTGGGGAAGGGAGGGCGGGCTGGGCCGGGCTGGGGGGCGCACGCTGCCCCAGCCCCCAGCCCCACGCGGCCGCGACCCCGCCCGGGCTCTGTGCTCAGGGACCGCAGGGCACGGGCGGGCACACTCACGTCATGATCTCCTGGATGTTGAGGTCGGTGGTCCAGTTCTTCTCGATGCCCGGCACGTGGCCCATGCCCACGACACCCACCACCACCGAGGGGACGCACTTCCTGGGCTCGGCTGTGGGGGAAGCGACGCATCAGCACCCCCCAGCGGTGGGGCCGCTGCCCGGGGAGCCCCCGCCCGGGCCGGCCGGCGTGTCACCGTCAGAGGAGCGCGGCAGCTCAAGGCGCCGGGCGGCCTGCCGCAGCATGTAGGTCAGGTAGATGTCGCGCTCAGAGACGATGGCGCGGTGCAGGTCGGGGAACGCGCCCACCATCTCCGCCATCATCTGCTCCAGCAGGTCCTTCTGCTTGCAGCGCTCCACGTCGTCCTTGCTGGGGGGAGAGGGCACGCTGCCAGCCTCGCGGGCGTGCGGCGGCCAGCGGGAGGCCGGTGCTGTTGACCCAGGGCAGGGACCTCGGTACCCTCTTTGTTTGGGATCGCGGCGGAAGGAAGGGGCCGGAAGGCCCTGTTTGAGGAAGCTCCGCCCCAGGACAAGGGGGAACGTGCCACGCGGCCCGCTGGGCCCCACTTCCTGGGTGGGGCTGCCCGCCGGGGGCCGAGGGGCCCTACCTGATGGGTTCTGACAGGAAGCACAGGCCCCAGGCCAGCTTGACCTTCTGCCAGAAGGACAGCGCGGCGATGGCCCTCTTGAAGGTGACGGGGATGGGCCGGTCGCCCAGGTGGAACTTGCAGAAAGGCACCTTGCTGGCCTGGGGGAGGGGCTGGGTGTTGGTTGGGGAAGCCCGAGCCCCGGGGGGCTCCCGTGCGCTGAGCCCCCTTCCTGGCCAGCCCCCGGGCTCACCTCCTTGAAGGCCTCCCTGAACTCGCCACCAGGGGCCATGCCCAGCTGCTCGGTGATGTGCGCCGACACCTTCAGCAGCAGCATCTGCATGAGTCCGGACATGACTCCATTCTGCAGCGGAGGGGAGCGAGGGTCAGCGGCCGCACAAGCGCAGGGCGCAGGCTCCAGCCTGGGAGGGCAGGCCCGGCCTCCGCCGTGGGGCTGAGCGAGGGCCTGGGGCAGGCGGCCACACCGGCGGCAGACACCGAGGCCCCTCTTCCCTCCAGGGCCGCCAGCCCGCACGTCCCCGGGGGGCACAAGGGGGCGTGAGGGAACACGCAGAAGACGCACTGGGGTGCACCGCCCGGGCTGGCAGGTCGGCGGGACCGCACCCGCGACCACCCCCGGCCCCCAGGACCTGCTCAGCAAGCCCAGGGGTCCCTGTCTGGCCCTGGCCTTGGGGCTGAAGCATCACCCACCTATTCTCCCTTGTCTGAAACCCAGGAAAGGGGTACCCGTCTCCCACCACGGGCCAGGTGGGCTGGGCACCACCCCACTGCCCGGAGGCCGCCCGCCCGTGCCGCACCTGCCGCACGGCCTGCTGCAGCTTCTCCAGGCTGATCTCCTTGGCCTCCTGCAGCAGTGCGCTCTCGTCCATCTTGAGCATGGACACGCGGTACTGGCACAGCTCCACCACCACCACGTCGGGCTGCACCTCCCGGATGGTCTGCAACAGACGTGCCAGCTCAGCCCCAGGGCCCGGCCCTGCCGGCGGAGGCCACTCTGGAACCGCCTGGGAGGCCCATCCCCAGGGGCCACCTCGGCCACTGTGGCCACAAGTCATTTCCCGAAGCAGCTGAGAAGCTATGAAACAGGTTCGCTTGTCGCTAAATAGAAAAGTGCCGAGGCCGCGAGGGGGACGCCGGCGTCGTGGAGGACGACCTGGGGGCTCACGGGAAGGGGCCACGCAGCCCGAGGCCGGCCCAGTGTGAGGGTCCTCACCTTCACGACGTCCTTCTTGCTGTCATCGCTGAAGTGGGCTGTGCCCACCACGTACACCCTGCTCCCGTCCTCCGCCACCAGCTCCGTCACGGTGCGCGGCAGGCGGGGCCGCTCTCGCCGCCGCCGCAGCTTCATCTCCAGGAGCAGGGACAGAGCGTCAGCGTCGGCTGCGAGGACAGCAGGCCAGCTGGGGCGCCACGCGCACCGGGGCAGCCCTGTCCACGGCCCTCTGCCCCCCCCCCCCGGGGGCCTCCACCCACACTGGGCGCCTTGGCCCGGCTCACTACAGTGTGGACACGGGACACGGACACCGTCCGACCAGACCCTCCCTGTGCAAAGGGGCCTGGGCCTTGGCAAGGTCTGCAGCCTCCACGATGACCCAGTCATCGAGGGAGCCAAGACGGGGGTGACTGCGACTGTGTAGGGCCAAGGTCCCCAGGGCAGCTCTGGAGCACTTAGCCTCCCACTCCAGCCACCTGGGGCTGGCTGGGGTCCCCGTTCACCACAAACTCAGCCCACGCCCCTCCTGGTCAGGGAGCTGCCCGCCCCCGTCGGCCCCCAGCCCTGAATGGTGTCAGGGAGCACGCACACAGGTTCTGGGGTTCTCCAGAAAGCACCCTGGGCACCACGTCGGAAGACCCCACTGGGACAATGGGCTCCATGTCAGCCTGCAGAGAGAACAGGGGTGTCTGAGTCAGGGCACCGCCTCCCTAGGGGCCGCGGGACGCGCGGCACGTACCTGTCCCTGGCGGACCCACCGAGGACTCACGAGCTGCTGCATGAACTCTGCGTGCTCCCAGGATGACATCTCAGTGACCATCCCCTCGGACATAACACACCCCCAGGGTTCCTTGCCCCAGGGTTCCCCTCGGCTGACCCAGAACTTCCCCCCAAAAACCATGTAAAGCTCTTCTATGCATAGAGTGACCCCAGGCGGCCACATTGAGGGGGACCCCACACTCTGCTGAGCAGCTGGTTGGACCCTGAGTCTGGGGTGGTTTAGGAAGCAGGCCCCCCACCACCCCAGCATCTGGCCCAGGCCTCTGACCTCCTGAGGTGGCTGCTCCTCCTCCCCCTCCATGGCTGGGTGGCAGCACCGGGCACTGATGAGGGACGCCTGAGGAGACACAGGGGGCACGTTCTTACCTGGAGCCCCAGGGCTGCGCACGGGGCTCAGGGCACCACGGGGCTTGTCTGATTTGAAAGATCCGCGGGTGGGATCACCGCCTCTGCTCTTCCAGATAGAGTGACACCTGTCAGTCGCCAGCTATGGAGGTCCAGGTAGCCAGGCACACAGGCGTGAGACTCCCATACCACGGGGCTAAGATCAGTGCCGGAGACGCCTGGCTAGGAACAGAGCCGGTGAACTGGGGGTCCTCTGCCGAGCAGGACCTGTCCCTCCCACCTCCCACCTCCCCCACAGACAGCAAGGCATTGGAGCTCAGGAACCAGCCCTGAGGGACGGTCCCTGTCTGACTCTGGAACAAAACTGCACCAAATTCCCTTGAGTGAGAAAATCAAGCAGAAGACGTGAACCCAAGTGTCGAGCTGGCGCCGAACGCCTGGAGCGGAGTCATCCAGGCGTTGCTGGGACTCGGACTCAGCGCGACGCCTGTGCCGGTCAGGAGTGTCGGCATGAGGGCCAGCAGCGCAGAGGTGGCAAGGCGCACGGAACAAGCCGAGCCTTCTCCTTCTGGCCTGAGAGAAGGATGTGGGGGCGCCATGGCTCTCCGGCCGCCCCCCTCAGGAGCCAGGAGCTCGAGGGGCAGGCACGTGGGTGCGACCCCTGGCAAGGTCTCTGTCACCAGGGAAGGAAACTGCCAAGGCCAGCGGACTGCCTGGACCTCCGGGGCCCAGGCCTGTGCCGGGACGTGCGCTTCTGGTCACCGGGCGCCAGACCCCAGCCTCTGTCTCCCGTCTCCCCGAGGCGCCACAGAAAACCCAGCCGGGGCTGCCGCCGCCTCCAAGCGCAGAGGGCCACGAGGGCCATGGAGGGAAAGGCCTCGTCCAGAGAGCAGTTCCAGGCAACCAGACCCTTGGAGCCCAACTGCGGGGTCACGGAACCACTGACCTGCCTGGAGCTGTGCCGCGGGTGCCACTGGGCCCCGAAGCCTGTGTACCAGATGTGTACCCCTGGGGGCCGTGCTGGGGAACGGGGTGCGGCCACCCTGGAGCGCCACGCACCCCGGCCTCACCCACTTCCCTGTGGCTGTGCACTCTCTCAAACTTTCACAAGAAGGAAGCACAAATGATAAGGTCAGTGAGATGCTGCCCCAGGTTCCTCTCCCTCTGAGCCCTGTGGTCACACAGCAGCAGGGACACGGGGGGCTCGGGGGCACCCCACACCCTGGTGCAGGCAGCCCCTCGGGACAGAGCAGGGCTCCCTCCCAGTGTAACCAACACTCCTACATGCTCTGGGGCTGACCAAGGTGGAGGGCAGCCCCTCCTGAGGATGGCCCAGTTTCTGGAAGAGGACCTGGCTTAGGGCCAGAGGACACAGCTGGGCCCCACCAGAAGAGGGGCAGTTGGGAAGGGGAGGAGGGCCTGGCCTCCTAAGCACCCCTCCGCCAGTACCTCCTATCCAGGATCCCCAAGCCCCCTCTTCCTGCTTCACGGACCAGAGTGCTCCACCAGTGCAAGGTGCCAACCGAAATGCAAACAGGAAGCAGAGCCTGGAGCTGGAGGGGTGGGGCTGAGCGGTCACTGGAGCTCCTGCCACCCCCACCCCCAACCCCCAGGCTCCAGAGCTGGCCCGGGGCCCTCTTCAGGCTCCAGGCAAAAAAGCAAACAGTTCTTACTTCCAAGCAGCACATGGCTGCCAAGGCACGAGAAAAACTTAAGAAAACATCCTGTGCCCTGGCAGGAAGGCTCCTGTAAGAACCCGCAAGTGGGAGGTCACCCCGGAGGTCACCGCGGTGCCTCAGCACCCCCCCTCCCCCACAGCGTGGCGGCTACAGGTCTAGGCAGCGTACGTCCTCCCTCCCTTCCTCCCCCTCCCCGGGCCATCGGGTCAGACCCACCCTCTGTGCCCACAGGGGACAGGCAGGCCCCACTGTGCGAGGGCCAGGGGCACCTTTCCGGTGAAGCCCTTCCACGTCCTGTGTCCTGCAGGCTGGGGACGCGGGCATGGCAGTCCCGCTGCGGCGCGGGGCCTGGGCCCCTTCCTGCAGCTGCTCCCCAAAGGTGGGGGCCTGGCCTAGCCAGGCAGGAAGGCCGCTGAGCCTCCTTCAACACCAAGAGTCCGAGATTCTGAGACGTCTCTTTGTCTCTGACGTTGTCGCATCCACACCCCTTCCAATAGCCTGGTTTCCCTCAGCTTCGAGGATGGGGTTCCCGGGCAACAGCCTTGTAGGATATAACCCTTGTTAACCACTGCCCCCTCATGTTCAGTTTCGATCATTTACAGGTGGGTCCTGAGCCTCTCCCAGCTGCCAGGGGGGAGCTGAGCGCCTCCCGCAGATCTCGGGCGGCCTCCAGCTCCCTGCACCCACAGGCAGCGGCTGTGGCGCATCCTCGTTTTCCTCCTGGTTTCCTGCCACACACTGTCCGGGTCTACGGGTCCCGGCAGCTCCCTCCACCGCTGCGTGCTGCAGTGAGCAGGAGACCCCCCACTGACCCCCTCCAGGGGAGACAACCGTGCCCCTCCTGTACCCATGCTCCAGGATGTGGCCCTGCTCCCTGGCCGGGCCACAGCTACCGCCACCGATGCTGGCAGCCCGTGAACCGGGCACGAAGCAGGAAGAGCCTCCCGCCAGTTCCAGCTGCTCCTCCCTCCAACTGGCTGCCGCTGCCAAGCAGGACTGTCCACGGAGGTGACCTGTGGCCAGATGCCCGCCGGGCTCGACCTCAGGCCAGCAGACCAGTGACTAGGTGCTGCGAGGCCCTGGGAAGGACCCTTCAACTCCCCAGGGCTCAGCTCCTCCCTCTAGGACTGGGGCGGTCAGAGCGGTCACCCAGCTGTCCTCCCCGTCTGCACAAACCAGGCCCCCTCCGGGCGGCAAGACATGTATCACACTCGGACCTCGCTTCAGCCTGACTTCCAGACCTCTGTGGACTTACTCCTGTCCGAGCAGGAAAAGAGCCAGCAGCCTGGTTTCAGAAGACCCTGAAACATGAGTCTTCCTGGGTGGTCTCCTGATGGGCAGGGGACGCACCGCTACCGGGCTCTGGAGCTGGAGATTGTAACTGTGCGCACGGAGGACAGCAGGAGAGTCACCCGCACGCTTCCCGGAAGACACACAGTACAGCAGTGGGGATTCCCAACAGCTCTGGGACCCATCTTGTCCAGGACTCCAGCAAAGGACCTGCGCAAAGGATGGGAAAAGCCCGGCCTCCACTGGGGCCCCGCCTGAGCTGTGGAGCCCTGAGGCACAGATCAGAGTAACCGGTTTGATTAAGCGGTTCTGCACTCGATCAAGTTATCAGCATCGAAAATTGTCCTGCTGGGTGTGCGTTTCAGGATCGAACCTGAGGACCCCAGGCAGTTCGGCGTGAGTGAAAGGCCAGAGGTTCCTGCCTGCCCGGCCCAGGCAGCTGACCTTCTCCTCGGTCCCACTGATATGCACTCAATCGTGTCCCCCGAAGTTCAACAGTGAAGCCCTAATCCCCAGACTGTCGGTGTTTGGAAGTGGGACCTCTGGGAGGTGACTAGGGTTACGTGAAGTCATGAGGGTGGGGCTCCATGATGGCTCTAGGGCCCTCATGAGAAGAGAAGCCAGGGAGCTGGCCGTGTGAGGACACAGGGAGAGGAAAGCCGTTCGCAAGCCAGGACGAAAAAGCCCTCAGCAGCAACCAGATTGGCTGGCACCTTGATCTTGACTTCCAGCCTCCAGAGCTGTGAGAAAACAGTCTGCTATTTAAGCCCTGTCTCTGCTGTTCTGTTACGGCTGCAGAGCCGACTGAGACACCATCGCCGCCCCCTCCCCGCTGTAAAAACGGGAACCGAACACTGCCTCCCGGATCCCAGCCCACTTCTGTGTGGCCAGGGGCTGACCAGCACCAAACAGAGTTCCCAGAAAGCCGCATCTCCGAACCAACCCACCAGGCTGGCTCAGGAAGCCAAAGGTCCCAAACTGGACAGACCAGTGGGCTGTAAAAACAAAGGACCACCTGGGAGACAGCAAGACTCGGCCAAAGCCCTGACCTTCCCAACGCCCCCACTTCTTAAGCCTGGGCACCCTCAGCCACAAGACACTCCCTGCGTCTGGCAGCACTTGCTTTATGGAAGTGTGGCAAAGTTTGGGATTGGGGTAGAGAGGCCACATGCCAACTTGCATTTGGGCTGGAGGCCAGTCCACCACCCCTGGCTGGCCCTGTTGGAGGCTGCACACTGCCCGACGTTGGGCCCGCACCCTGATCTCCACTGCAGGGCGCTGTGGAGGAGCACCAGCCCGCAAGACTGCCCAGTGGTCCCATGGTCAAGGCTACCTTCCAGTCCCACAGCAAGGGAGTGAGCAGGAGAGCTAAGGGGACAAGGAGACCCAGGGAGAGCGGAGCCTGGCGGCCTGCCCATCTTCCTCTCCGGGGAACCCCAAAGCCAGAAGGCTTCCAGCTGGAAACCACCCATTCTCCCAACGAAGCTGTCCTGATCTCCAAAGGTGGCAAAAACTTCCGAGCAGACTTCCTGGTTGTTTTTGAGATGCGAAGCCAAGGCAGCCTTGCCTGTGCGGGGACAGTTTTACAGACTCTCCTGCGTGGTACTTCGTGGCACATAAGTTACAGCTCAGTAAAGTCGCTTCGCAGAAACAAAGTGCAGACTGCTGCAGGCCTGCGGAGTTCGGCGGCGCCGTCCACCCCGCCATATGGCAGCCCCGCTCGCTCAGCCTGACGGCCGGCGGCCACGGGCACTCGGGAACGGCCCAGGGTCCCCACCGGCAAAGGTGCGGACCCCGCTTCTCGCCCGCGGTCCCCGGGCTGGGAGCCCCACCCGAGCCCGCAAACCCGCTCCGCC
>NC_043709.1:555364-566200 GCF_006229205.1 Suricata suricatta
CGGGACCGGGGGCGGGGCGGCCGGAGGGGCCGGGACCGGGAGCGGGCGGCGCTCGGCATGCCGGGAAGCGCAGTTCCACACGCCGTCCGTCCGCTCCGTCGGCGCGCCCGGTCCGCGCTGGCGGACTACATTTCCCAGGGGTCCGTGCGCGAGCACCCGCGGACTACACTTCCCAGGGGGCTGCGCGCGAGGGAGGCCCACTACACTTCCTGGGGGCCTGCGCGAGAGAAGCCCCGCCCCGCCCCGCCCCAGCCCCGGAGCCTCCGGTTCCAGGAGGAAGGAGGTGACCGTGGAAACGTGAGTTCGAGTCCGCGGCCTTGCGTCGATCCCGGCGGCCTTGCGAAGCACTCTTAGATTCTCTGACTGCAGCTCCCAGTCTGGAAAAGGGATGACGTTTCCACGATGTTCACGGAGAGGCTTGCAGCCCATAGTGAGATGCAAAGAGCAGAAAACTCTGGTTGTGGAGCGCGCCCGCGTGGCTCGTCTTGAGTTTGGGAGGTGCCCAGACTCCCGCCCGCAAGCGACTCGGCCATCCCTCGACTTGGTGGGTGGGGTCCCCTGGGAGGGCGGGACCGACCAGGCTAGACCTGGACCCCAAACCCCGGAGGTCTGTACGGGAAGCGGGGTGTCTTAGGACAGGCGGACCCCGCCGCGTCTGGAGTGCTCGTCCCACTGCCAGCGGAGGGGCCCCAACAGCCAAGTCTCCGGGCGCTTCGTCGTCTCCATGTGGCCAGGGGACGGTGGGGCGTGGGAGGGGGACTCCCAGTGCCGACTACCACCTGCAGTGGGGCCTCTTGAGGCCGCTCTCCCCCTTTTCCGCACGCGGAGCACTCCCGACCCCTCACTCCCATTGCTACAGCGGCGGCTGTGGGGCCCGGGAGCTGCCGCCCTCGCCGCGCTCTGCGGCGGGGCACCTGCAGGTGGTGGATGTGGAGATGGCTTGCCTGCTGGCCACACGTGGCCAGCTGTCCCCTCACCCCCCAGCCACCTCCACTGAGCTTGTGCCCACATCCTAGACCTGCTCCAGGCGTCCTCCACATCCTGGCTCTGCCCTGGGGCCAGGACTCGTCTCCACAGAAAGCGGGTGCATGGCTGGGAGGGATGCCTTTTAGAAAAGGAAGAGGGATTCACGTCTGTACTTCAGGGCCCCTGGGACAGGCCACTCTCTGGGGCCACTGACTGGAGTGGGGCCTCAGTAGTGACTGCCCGGAGCCACCGGGGAGCGAGGACGACAGGCCAGGCCAGACTGGGCCCTGGGCTTCCTCTCAGGTCCCAGAAAGAGAGGCTGTGGCCACAGCCCCACGTTCGTTTCTGAGAGGCTCTGGCACTGGTGACTTGTATGGGTCACAGGTTCCCATGTTCTTTGGTGGGGGTTTTTCCTGGGGTCCAGTTGATGTGGGAGACAGTCCCCCAGCCACTCTTGGTGTCTGGCGGGGGTGCTGTCTGCAACTGAGCTCTGTGCCCAGGAGATGGCGTGTGGGGCCTCCAGGCTGACACTTCCATGCGCCCACCTCCCTTCTGCAGCTTCTTGGTCCCCAAAGGGCCTAGCTGGCCTGAGGGTGGCCTCTGTCCTAAAGGAGGACACTCTGGCCCGTGTGCCTCTGGTGTGTGCTCCTGTCTTCTGGGGAGACATGGTCGTGTCTGCCCTCCCGACCCCCCGCGGCCGCCTTCACACGGGAGAGCAGCAGGTGTCTGTGAGGCAGTCTGTGGTGGTCCACACTGCGGGTTGAGGCACTTTTCCCAGGGTCTGGAGTGAGTCTGCTTGAGATGCCCCCATGGTGCTGGCATGGCCCGTCTGGGCCGTGTGGGACGGCGTGCGAGGTCTTCCTGGGTCTCCTCTTCTGAGCCGGGGACAGTTGCCCACACCTGCCGCAGCGCCCTGGCTGGGCTGGACTCCAGCTGCACTCACAGAATGGCAGGGAAGCCGGGGCAAAAGCGGCTGCCTGAGGCCATAGTGACTTGAGTGCCCCAGGTGGACACAGCCACCCTGCCCACAGGGTCATCGGGGGCTGCTGGGCTGCTCAGGGCCTGTGGGCACACAGGGTCCCTCCCCCGGACATGTGGAAGCAGTGAGGGCCAACCCGAGGGGTGGCGAGCTTCACGGCCCATCTGGGCCGCGGGGAGTGGCCTGGCTCAGGTGAGGGGGGTGTGCTCTCGGGGACAGGGTGTATTAATGGTGCCTTTTCCTTGTCCCGTGTTCTGATACTGGGCTGGGCAGACTCCTCCCAGGGCTGGCTAATTCCTAGAGACAACAGACTCCCCGGTGCAAACTGGGCAATCCAGGGCCCCGGCCCAGCACCCCCCCATCCCCGTGGGGCCCCCACACTCAGGGCCTCCCTCACCTGCCCCTCGCCCCCCACAGGTGCCCCACGACTAGGGGATCCTGACCCCGGGCACCGGCCTCACCCCTGGCACAGGCTCCCTCTTTCGTTCCCGCTCTGCCTCCTGACCACCTACCTCTTCCCCTGCGGCCCCCAGCCCGGGCCGGGCCGCCCCCTCCGCTCGGGGCCCGTGAGTGACGAGCTGTCTTTTCGATGGCAGTTGTCCCCTGATCTGTGGGCCTCCTCAGACCAGAGTGGTAGCAAAACCTATGTTCAAAATCAATGGAGGGTTGCAATCCTTTGCCTGTGACTCTGTACGACACCCAGCTCCGGGGAAGGTCCGGCCGCCCTGGGGAGAGGCCTGTAGAGGGCCTCTGTGGCACAGCAAGTGGGTCCACTCTGACCTCAGCCAAGCCTGACTGTGCGAGGCCAGCACCCGCCTGCCCTGGCACCCCAGGTTGCTGGGTTGGCTGCCCCCGCTACCTGCCGCCAAGGAACCCCTGTTCTGGTTGTCTGGGTCATCAGCCATGGACCCAGTGGTGAGGGCGCCCTGTCCTGGGTCCCTGTAATATCACAAGCACCCTCAGATCACATCAAGGGTGCCTCTTCTGGGAAGTCCTCTTGGCTTTCTGTGCTCCTGAGTGTACCCAACAGGCCCCTGCCTGCCAGCATTGATGCAGGGGACGGCTTCCTGAGGGGCGGGGCTCGCCCGAGTCACCCCATGGCAGAGTGTGTGCATGTCAGAGGCCATGACCTGTCAACCACAGGTGATAAACGCTTGACTGTAGGTGCAGTAGAGCCCCCAAGGTGACCTGGGGGGCAGTGGGGCACCTCCCATGGCCCTCCTGTTCCTCGGTGACAATGGCGAGTGGAGGTGCCCAGACGCAGGAAGCCTCCTGCAGATGGACGACGTGGGACTCAGGCGGTATCAGAATAATATTTATTGATCTGCTCGGTGCTACCTTGTTAATACTGTCACGTTGTCGCCGTGGCTGAGGTAATAGGGACAGACCCTCCGAGCACCAGCCCTGGGCGCCCACAGGAAGCAGCGTGGGCCCTCGGGTTGGGGGCTGGTGGCCTGGGCGGGGGGACATGGTTATTGCGTTGGACTTCTTCCCTTGCACGCTGGCGTCACACTGTCTCCGCCCTGTGCCCAATCACACACCCGTGCATACACGCTGGCGCCCGCCCGCTCGTGCCCACTCACACATGCACTTGCACACTGGCACCCTTGTCCTCTGCTCATGCGCCCACGGACACGCTGTCCTGTCTCCTGATAACACATACACTCGATAGTTACAGTAATCATAGTAAAGTAAAGAACGGATAAGTCGGGGTACAAGGAGAAAGTGCATATGTCGGTCTGATGGAGGGTGGACCCCGGCACCTCCCGCCCCGGGGCTCCTGGTCCCTGCAGCGGGGAGCCCTGAGCATGGCCCCTTGGGCACGGCCAGGCCTGGTGGTGCGATCACCCCCAGCTTCCTTCCGGGCTCAGGACCGGAGGTGTCCAGCCACAGCCTGGGCCCTCAGGGCCAGCGTCCTGGACCCAAGACAAAATGGACTAAAAAAATACACTCTTCAATCTCACAGCTGAGCGCCGCCTGGGGTGGGGGTGGGGGCTCCAGGCCTTTCTGGCTGGGTGCTCCACTGGGGTCGAGGCCAGCCCCTGGCCCAGCCGGCACCCTGGTGATGCTGTCTTGGGGGCTGGGTGGGCAAGGTGCTCGGCCCCTTGGCATGCGGACAGGAGGCCAGGAGGTGTGGGCGGTGCTGGGCAAAGCAGAGGCCACGTCCACGCAGGGGTGCGGTCAGTGGCACCGCTGGGGCATGCGGAGGGTCTGTGGTGGCCAGGCAGCCCTGCCCCTCAGAACTCCACGGTGCTTACGACTGTCCTTGGCTCATCGAAGGTGGCGATGAGCATCTGCTGGGGCGGGGGGATGGCGATGAGGCTGCCCACGTCCGGGGGGGCCCGGGGGCCCCCATCCTCCTCTTCCCGGGCTTCGTACAGCGTGCTGATGTGCAGCAGCGGGTGCGTGGCGTTGCGGCTCAGGATGGCCAGGGGGTCAGGCTTGCCCAGGCTGGCTGGCGACAGAGGGGCTGTGGCGGGGGCTGCGGGGGGCGAGCAGACGTGAAACGGACCCCCGGAAGGAAGCGTGGCCCGGGCTGGCTCTGCTGGGTACAGGATTTCCTTCTCGGGGAGCGGAGCATCTGCAAACAGCCGGACACACGGGCACATCACACCCTCAGGCCACCCCCTCTCTCCACCGACAGACCCCCCCGGGGCAGGCTGGCCACAGGAGGGCCGGCTGCGGCTTGAAGCCCCCAAGTGCCGTTCGAGGGCTTGGTTCTCCCTCTTTCAGTGTCATCCAGGCGGGGCTGGCTGAGCCCTTCCTCAAGCCCCAGCCTGCTTGGGCTGAATCTCCCGCCTCAGGAGCAGCCGTGCCCATTTCCAGAAGCTTCTCTAGAACCTGGGCAACCCTACTGTCATATCCTCTTGGGTGCTCCTATCTGTCTCATGGGACCCTGCAGGGCCCACCTGTGATCTCCCCTCAGGTTGGTCCACCCGCCGCCCGCCTCTTCCCCGCGCCCACCGATCCGGCCCTTGGCCCCTTTTCACAGGTTCCCGGAGGCCTGGTCCGCGGAGGACAGCGCGCAGGGGGCCCGGGGTGCCTGGCTGCCTACCTTTGGTGGGTGCTGCTGCCAGGCCGAGCGCACACTCCTCCGCCTGAGACAGGAAACTCCCTTCCTGGCTCCGGGAGGAGGGCAGGGCCGCGGCGGGCAGGGCCTCCGGCTTGGCCTTCTTGGTGCCCAGGATGTAGGGGTGCACGTCCAGGGAAAAGTGGCGCGCGTGCTTCTTGTCGGGCGCGGGCCCCGCGTCGCCCCCGCCGCCCTTGTAGTGGTGCGCGGCGCGCGCACCTGCGTCCAGCAGCGGCGCGATCAGCGTGTCTGTGGCCGTCTTGCGGCGCACCGGCTTGGGCTTCTCGGCCTTGCTGTTCTCCACGCGCATGATGGCCAGCGGCTCCTTGAAGGGCTGCGGCAGCGGGTTGCTGGTGGGGATCCACTTCATCTTCTTGCGCGGCCGCTTGACGACGGGCGGCTCGGCGGAGCCCTCGGGCTCGGCGGGGTTGGCGCTCGGGTCCACGGTCTGCACGCCTGCGTCGCGCACGGTGGGCGTGGCGTCGTGGTTGGACTGGGCCAGCGCGGCCAGCAGCTGCCGCACCACGTTGTCGTACATGAGGTCGCTCTCGTTGGTGATGAAGTCCAGCCGGTTGAGCGACTTGATGTGGTCGCGGTTCTCGTTGCAGAACATGGCCAGGATGTTGATGTCGCAGAACTGCGAGCGGCGCCACTGCCGGCGCGTCTTGATGCCCACCTTGTGCAGCTTGTCGAAGATGAAGTTGCTCTTGCGGAAGATGAACAGGTGGATGAGGTTGACGAGGATGATGAGGTTCATGGCGCACAGCAGCACGATGTCCACGCCCGCCACGATGCGCTGCAGCTGCACAGACGGCAGCTTGCAGCTGACGCGCACGGCCGGGGACGCGCCCCCTGCCGGCCCGTCCGGGGACGCGCCCAGCGCGCACGTGAACTCGTTCTGCTTCTGCGTGGCGTAGTAGGTGCACAGGTAGGAGATGGGCGCCACGCTGAGCAGCAGGATCAGCAGGTGCCGCGCCAGGTACAGCTTGGCCAGGAAGTTGCTGCGGCCGCGGCGCTCCAGGTACTTCTCGAACAGGTTCTGCTCAGGGCTCTTCTCCTTCTCGGCGTTCTCGATGATCTCACGCCGCTCGCGCTCCGTGATGCCGGGCCCCTTGGACTGGATCTGCTTCTCGATCTTGGGGGCGCGGCCCTCGGCGGCCCGGTGGTAGCAGTTGTCGATCTCCTGCAGCAGGAAGTTGAGCTCCGACGTGAGGCGGGTGGAGGCCAGGAACTCCCAGCCCAGCGCGGGGACGTACATGATGGCCGCGAAGGCCAGCAGCGAGTAGGGCAGCAGTTTGTGCTCAAACAGCGACGGCCACAGGCTGGCGTCCACGCCGGGCAGCGCGTCCCGCAGCTCCGTCCAGCAGTAGCCGCGCGCGTACAGCGCCTGGTCGCGAGTGAAGTTGTGCGGCGTGTAGCAGTAAATGGGCTCCTCTGGGGGCAGACAGGAGACTCGGGCTGGGGTGCGGGAGGACCACACACACACACGCGGGGGCCTGTGTTCCCCACCAGGCAAGGCCCCAGGCCCAGGAGACGTTCCACCTCCTACGACCAGCGTGGGGGCCCAGGGGACTTCCCCGGGGTACCCCCGCCCCGCACACACACAGCAGTTGGCTGTCGCACGGTGCCTCAGCCCCCCCCGGGAATGACCTACACTGCAAACCTCAGGTCCCTCCCTGTATCCATGGACTCTCTGTGTGCACCTAGGGAAGCCCAATCCCAGGGGGCAGCAGGACACGCCCTTCAGGCTGGGGCCCTTTTCTGGCAGCAGAGTTGGACCAGCCCCCTGGCTGGAGGAGGGCTGATGGCCTGGGAGGGTCCTACCTGGCCAGGGGCACTTATGGTGGCACAAATTAAGGAAAACAGATGTGGGCCCTGCCTGTCCTGCAGGGGTGAGGGGTGTCTCTCCAAGACCCACTGTCCTGGAGAAGGGCAAAGGGCAGGCCTGGGGAGCCTGGAAGCTGGAGGGTGAGGGTGGGCCTGGGCCCTGACAGGAAGCCTCTCCGGCGGGACGCAGTGTCAGCCGCCAGGAGCAGTGGACGCACCTGCGCTGCAGGATAAACGGCTGGACTTTGTTTCCCTCCCCGGTGACGACGGGCACAAAACAACAGCAAAAGGATGAGTCTGGTGCTGCAGGCTGGGCGCCGTCTGCGGCACGGGCTGCCCAAGTTCACGGCCCCTGAAGGACCGGCCCCTCTGCTGTCAGGCCAGCCTGATCCCCCTCACCACACGGAGCGGGTCCATGGTCTTCCTACCTTGCTGCTGCCAAGCCTTCCGCTGGCTGCTGGGATCCTGCCCCAGACCTGGCTCGTGACCCCACGTTCCCCTTCCCAATTTCACTGCCTCACCGACCTCCACGCGGGGCGCTACCCAAGATGTCCCGTCCTGGTGCCCAGAACCTGCAGGGAGGTGACTTTACAGACTCTGCGGGGAGTTAGGGTAGGACTCTTGGGGGGCTGAAGTCCGGTTATCTGGGCGGGCCCAGTGTCAACAGGGGTCCTTATAAGAGAGAGGCGGGAGGGTCAGAGTCCAGGATGTGAGGATGGAAGCAGAGGCCAGAGAGGAGAGACTCTGTTGTGACCTTGAAGGTGGGGGAGGAGCCGCAAGCCGGGAACGTGGTCGGGGCTCTCTAGAAACCAGGAAAGGCAAAGAGCAGTCTCTCTGGAGCCTCCAGCCCCGCTGACCCCTTGACTTTAGCCCCATTGTACTCATTTTGGCAGAACGCGGAGATCACAAATCTTTGTTACTTTAAGCCTCCAAATGTGTGGACACTTAGAGCAGCATCAGGAAACTAATACAGGAGGCGGCTGGCCACTTGCCGGGCGGCCGCTGCCTCTGCAGACCTTTCCTGCCCCCTCGTGCCTCCCCCGGTGGGGTGAGCAAAGGCTCTCCCACGGTGCGGGGGGCCTTGAGGCCACAGAGCTGCGTGGGGAGACTTGGCCCCTGAGATGTGTGGCACCCCCTCCCCAGAGACCAGTCAGCCACGCAGGCTCCCCTCGCGCCCCCACCCTGGAGCCAGCACAGGCCTGGAGCGCATGCTCGCCGGTCCTGGCTGGAGCAAAGACTTGCTTGCTTTCCTTCTGGAAGCAGGCGCACACTCTGGGGCTACTGCACGCCTCCAGGCTAGAGTGGCACACCCAGCTTATGTGGGACCCGATTATTTGGCCACTTTAAGAAAAAGCAGCTATCAGTTCCCCTGTGCAGACCCGTAGAACTGAGGAGCCTGGCTTCCGTCGGGCTCTCCTCTCCTGTCTCCTCCACGCGCCTATCTGGCCCCTCTGTCCACTGCTCGGGGGTCGGTGCCACGGGGCGGGGGCTGCTCACAGCAGTCGTGGCCAGGAGCCTGGGGTCTTTCTGCTGCCCGCTGCCCCCCACCCAGGGGACGTTCTAGGCCAGGAGGCCCACACCGCCTCGTCAGCTCCTCACCACCCTGGGTAGTGCCAGAATGTTACCACTGTGTCCCTGATGGGCAAACCCTGGTCCAGGGAGACCTGCACACAGCGAGGACCCAGGCACTGGGCGTCCACCCTGGGCAGGGTCTGCAGGGGAGTGCTGGAGCCCAGTGCTCCCAGCCAGCTCCCAGTGGACCCTTGCCCCTGGGCAGACACTCTCGCAGATGGATGCCGATACGGCGCTGGGGGATGGGGGCCCCAAGCATGCTCCTCTCTGGGGGCGGACTGGGCAGAGGGGCCTCCAGGGCCTCTGACCTCCCATCCGTCTTGCAGCCCTGCTCCAGCCTGTCCCCATGTGCCCGCAGGGCCACTCCTGGAGGTTCACCCTATGGACATGTGGTTCCCACCTGCAGGGCACGGTTCCTGCGCCGCGGGCCCCCCCTCCGTCCTCGGGTCTAAGCTCTGTGTGACGCACCAGGAGATGGGTCAGTTCAGATCGTCAGCCACTGTCCTGCCTCAAACCTTAATCCAGGTGAGCGGGCAGCGCTGCAGTAACGCATCTCAGCGATGCAAGGAGAGCAAACTCGGTGAACTGTTGCCAACCGCTTCGTCCTGTGACCTGGGACAAGCCTTCCTGGGGCAGCCATGGACCCCCAAGGCCAGGCCTGGTCCACGGGATATGCTCTAGGCCCCGGGGTGCCAGGCTCAGGGGCCCAGGTGGACGCGTGCATGTCCATGTGCGAATGTAGGTCAGTGTGGAGGGGCAGACCGGCACGAGAAGGGCTCTGGGCACCGCCTGGACCAGGGATGATGCCGGCAGCCCAAGCCTGGCTGGACACAGAGGGGCCCCGAGGCTCCACATGGGGTGAGCTGGACTCACAGGAGAACCTCAGAATGGAGGGGACAGGGGAGTCATCTGAGGAGGACAGTCCTGAGCCTGCCCCACTGTGCACATCTGTGGGGGGTAGAATTGTGTCCCCCGAAAAGATGTTCAAGTCCCAACCTCTGGTCCCTGGGAATATGACCTTGTTTGGAAACAGGGTCTTTGCAGATATGATCAAGATCCGATCACACTGGGGTAGGGTGGCCCCAACCCAGTGACTGGACCTCCTGGTAAAAAAGAGGAGTTTGGGCCCAGATGTCCAGGGAGAAGGTGCCCGTGTGAAAATGGAAGCAGAGACGGGGTGAGGCAGCCCCAGAAGCTGAAGAGGCAGGAAGGACCCTCCCGGGAACCTCTGGGAGCGAGGCCCTGCCCACACTTGGATTTTGCACCTTTGGTTCCCAGACTGTGACAGCTGTTGTGTTGTTTTGAATGACCAAGTTTGTGTCCATATTTGATCCAGTAGTCTTAGAAACAGAATACATCCACATGTGCCCTTGACACTTGTGGGTCACACCTGCGTCTGAGCGCATAGACTCTCCCGTCCCCAAGGGAATGTCCTATCCTAAGCGTGTCTGTCTGGGCATGTCCCCCCTCAAGTCAAAAGTTCCCAGGTCATGGGGACCCCTCAGAATGAGTCCTTTGGGAAAGAACCAATGCAGAGTGCAAGGTCTGCCCATGTCGCTCAGGAGACAGGGTCACATGTTCCTCCTGGAGGGGCACACAGGAGTCCCCACCCCCTGTGCCATGCACTGGTACCGCTGGCCCTCCAGCATGGACAGCGGAATGCAGAGGGGCCTCCCTGGACCCATCGCCAGCCAGATCAGAGTGAGGGTGCCATTCCCGGCCTCCAGCCAGCTCCGTAAGGACGGCCAGGCCACTGCAGACCACTCTTCCTCCTCCTCGCCTCGGGGCCTCCTCCCAAGCCTCAACCTGCCTCAGCCAGGGTCCTCCTGGTGCCCCCACGTCTGTCCACTTGAGGCCTCAACATCCCGGAACATCCCCTTTGCCGGCTCCGTCTCTGCCCCTCTTGAGCCCCCTCTTCCACCTGCGCGGGGCTCAAGGCTCCCCGCCTCCTGCTCGGCCAGGTGGATCCACTGCCCACCGGCGCTGGGTGCTCCGCCCCGCCTCTCGGGTCTCTGCCGCGTCCCTTCCCAGGCTGCAGCGCCCAGACCAAGGCCTGTCCCCGCAGCCGACCGGGACCGCCCGCTTCTCCGGGACCCTCGCGGCGAGCCCAGCCCCCCGCACTCCGCCCGCCCGCCGCGCGGGCGCTCTGACGGCCTTTGGCATCAGCTGTCGCGGTCTCCACTCCTCCGCCCCTCAGAGCCTGCCCACTCCCCCTCCCGGGCTCGCCTGCCGGAACCCGAGCCTCACTCACGCCTGAGGCCGCCGGGTCCAGGACGGCCCGCCCGCTGCTCACGGGGAGCGCTCGGGGAACGGAAACAATGCATCCGAGGAGGAGGCTCTCGCGGGCAGCCCCGAGCGCCCGGCGACACTGGCGGTGATGAGGGTCGCGGGGCGACCGTCGGGGGCGCGCCGGGAGCCCCCC
>NC_043709.1:566300-573801 GCF_006229205.1 Suricata suricatta
CCCGGGGGGGGGGGGGAGGCTCTGGGGTGCTGGCACCCCTCCCTGACCCTCGTCCCCTCCATCCCGGCACCCCGTGCCCACCCGTCCCTGGTTGTCCCCCGAACGACTGCGTGTGCACCGGGGTCTGCGTGCAGCCGCCACCCTCATGCCCTGCTGCCTGCAAGACCCTAGGGGCTTCGTCATTTTTTCTTTTCATCCTTTCACAGCCAGTCCCATTCCCCCTATTTTGGGAAATACATGTTCTATCTTTGTGAGATACTTCGTGGTTGAGGCTTTAACTTCATTCTGTAATTCCTATGTCTGGGGCACCAGTATTTACAGGTCCTGGGCCACGGCTGTGAGCCCACCCACACCCCTGCAGGGGGGCAGAGAGAGGGGGTGCTCTGCACCAAGCCTGCACTCTCCCACACCTTGCATGTTTTCACCTTTCTTAAGGGTCTCTATGCTTTTCCAGATTCATGTATGTTTCTGAATGATGCCCGCCAGGGGCTTCCAGCCCGTTTTACTGGTCTACTACTTCCTGAGGGGGGCTGCCTTCCATTTCCCATCCCTCAGATAACCGGGGCACCCACCCCTTCGGACCCAGAAACCCACATTCATCCCAACTCCCTCAAAGCCCAGCTGCCCCTAGGTAATACAACCCTTCTCCCAAAACCCCAATGTCCCCCCTAACATGCACACCCCCAGATAATCCAGACGCCCCTGTAGATGAGCCAGACAACCTCAGAAATAACCTAGGTGGTCCCTAGATGGTCCAGACACGCTCCAGCTGACCCAGGTGCCCCTGGGTATCCCTACAGCCCTCTGGGAACGCCGCAAGGGGTCCTGCTGGGAAAATTTACCATGTTGCCTTCTAGAAGGGCTGGACCACACTCGTCCCCAGAGAAAGAAGTTCTGTCCCCTCTCAGCTCTTGGCATTATTTGCTTTCTGGTATCTGCCATCCTAAGGGCTGGAATGTGGTTTCACTGTTCTCTGTTTCCTTTTTCTGATTCCCAGTGGCATTAGTGCCTCCTCAAGCCTTCAGCGCACCAAGAGCCCACGTCTGTGGTTCATTTGCAGAGTCTCGGACTCACAGCAGACTTCTGTTAATCCATTGTGAGGCCTCCAAGTCTGTCTGCTGGCTTTATCCAGGGGGTCTGGATAAAAGTCCGCAGTTTTGATGTAGTCAAGACCACCGGCTGTATTTTTTTTAGTGGTTTGTAGTGTTTTTTCTGTGACATCACGGAGGCACCCAGTGTCGCTGCAGGCGCCGGACAGCTTGCCCTCCACACCCGTTCTTCCTGGCCTTCAAGCGGATGTGTGGAAGCGTGCTTCGCTCCGGTGTCTCAGTGGATTGAAGTAACCTGCAAGGTGAGGATTTTGGATGACTGCCAGAAGATTGCCACCCAAGCTCGTTCCGAGGTAGACTTACTCCTTTAGTGGGTACATTTCTAGCTGGAAGGACATGCGTGGAGGTAGTTTTTCTCCTTAAAATGAGCTGGTTTTTCCAGCACTGTTGACTGAGCAACATGTCCTTTCTCAGGCCACCAGGTGTCATCAGCACATCTGGAATGGACTTGTCCTTGTAATGGCTTTGCTGTTTGCCAAATACGTGGATCAGCAGGTACCCCCTTTACTCTTTCTCAACGATGATTTAAGTATCCATGACCTTTACTTTTCCATATACGTTTTAGAAAGACTTGGTCAAGTTTCTGGAAAGGAAATCTAACTGGAATACTGAGATTGCCTTGAACGTATACTAGCTTGAGGACAACAGAAATGTGTACAGGTGCTAAGTTCTCCTGTCCATGAACATAGTATGTTTATTTATTTAGGTCTTCTTTATATACTGTAATAAAAGTATAACCATTTCTCTGTAAATGTGGTTGCATGGGTTTGTTAGGTCATGTCCTAGACACGTCGTAACTTTTGTCCCTCTGTACATGGCATTCCATCTTCTGCGATGTATTTTAGCCAGTTAATCTGGTGCCGAGGAACACTGCTGACCTCCGTGCAGTTGGCCCGTGGAGTACAGTGGTGCAAGCGACCCTGCATGTGAGAGAGGCCAGGCTGCCGTCTGCCCATCCAATGGGGGGAGCAGCCGGAGGCCACAGGCGGGGCAGCCAGGCAGAGCTGAGGCCTGGACTGCAGATCCTGCACCCGGACCATCCCCCGCCCCCAGGGCAGCAGCTGTCTTACTGCTGTCCTCACCCCCTGGGGAGGCCTGGGTGGGGATGGGACGGGGCCGGAGCAGAGCTGGGAGGAGGCCCTGAGCAGGGCTCACATCCTGCAGACTCGCAGCCCAGCCCTCCTCTGTTTTCTCCCCAGGAGCACAGGTGGGAAGGGCTGGAGAACGGGGCTGCCTCTGTCCTCAGGCCGGGCCGAAGCGGGGAGACAGTCTTCCGAGATCCTGTCTCTAGGAAGGACCACACTGGGGGGCAGCGTGTCCTGTCTTGTGTGAGACCCTGGTGTGGCTTTTCACACATGGGGGACTTTCGAGAGACCGAGGGACAGTATTGTGGCAAAAATTTTGATCTACTCACGTCTGCAAAGGTAAAACCAGAAACCAAAGTAATGATGGACCCTCACTGGAGCTGTAGGCCATGCTCTCCCATGAAGATGGGCAGCTTGCCAACCGATGCCCTCCCATCCAACTTTACTTCCGTGTTTACTCATGAAAATCGATAACACGCGTGTCATTTTTCCATTTCTTTTGTTATTGAGACAGAGAGAAACAGAGCATGAGCAGGGGAGGGGGAGAGACAGAGGGAGACACAGAATCCGAAGCAGCTCCAGGCTCTGAGCTGTCAGCACGGAGCCCAACAAGGAGCTCGAACTCACGAACCGTGAGATCATGACCTGAGCCAAAGTCGGACGCTTAACCGACTGAGCCACCCAGGTGCCCTGCGTGTGTCATTTTGATCAAGCGCTTACAGTAACGAAAGAATAAGAATCAGGATGAATTTCTTGTTGCCAGGTCAGTCTTAGGGTTTCACAAGCCAAAACTCGTGTCTCCCTCAGGGCACCTGGTTGGCTCAGTCAGAAGAGCGAGCAGCCCTTGATCTCAGGGTTCAGTGTTGGAGCCCCTCGTTGGGTGTAAAGATTACTAAAAACAATTAACTTAAAACCAAATGGCTGGGGCGCCTGGGGGGCTCTGTTGGTTGATGTCTGACTTTGGCTCAGGTCGTGAGCGAATGGCTTGTGAGCTCGAGCCCCACGTTGGGCTGTCAGCAGAGAGCCTGCTCGGATCCCCTGTCCCCTCCCTCTTTCTCTCTCAAAAGTAAATAAACATTAAACAAGCCCCAGAAGTGGCCGCCTCAACACCCCTATTTGGTCTGCAGAAGCAGCAGAGTGAGCCGGAGGCCAGGTCAGCGGCAAGAGCCAACAGAACAGCACAGGGTGACTCTGCCCCACACCCTGATAGCAGGCTGCTGGGAGCTCTGTCCCTGTCTGCCCCTCACTCTGGGGACAAGCAGCCACCATCCCAGTGGTACAGCTTCGCACCTCTGTTACTTCTGCTCATTCTTCAGGGGCCAAAGCTCTTGTGTGGGGCACCGCCGTGGGGCGGGGGAGGCTGGTGCCCACGCCACGTGCCCCGGAGCACGTGGTCTGTGAGGCCGCCCACGTTGGAGCCGGTGCATCCTGCAGTGGGTCTACTCGGGCGGGCGAAGCTCCGGGGATGGGGGGGGAGGTGGTAAGGCGGAGTCCCGCCACAAAGGGTCAACTTGCTGGATCCTTTTTAAGTGGACCAGGATGAGTGTCAAGTTCCCAATTCATTTTGATTTCAGTGGACACACAAACAACTGTTGTGCTACAAGGCGCTACGGACCAGCAGTTTTAAACAAGAAAAACGGTATGCAACTTAAAATAAGTGACGGTACACAGCTTCCATGTTCCTTCCAGGAAGGAGGAAGAAACCCAGTGCAGGCCGCAGCTGCCCGCAGGGACCTCTGAGCTCCGTGTCCCCAGGAGTCCTCGCTGTGGAAGGCAGCGTGGCCTCCTGGAGCGGGGCCTCTGGCCAGGGCGGACCCCGGGCGCTCTCCCCCTGTGCTCAGCAGAGCCTCCGGCCTGGTCACCGGACTGGCCCCCACCCCGTCCTGCGTGCTCCAGGCTGCATGCACATGCCCAGGCGCCCCAAGTCCTCTACAGAATGACCCCAGCTCGTCTCCCACCACCCCCGACACCACCTCTGGACCGTTGCTGGAGAGTATCCTGGCCTGGGACACCGGCCCTCCTCGACGCCAGCCCGGCTCCTGGCTGCCCGCAGAGCCCTGGCCGCCCCGGGCCCGGCATCTGGTGTCACCCGCCTCTCCGCGGTGTGAGCCCCGCACCTGCGGCCTCTTGTAAGCGGGGACATCCAGTCACCTCAGAGCCGGGCAGGGCTGAGCGGGTGCGGACCCTCCCCAGGGCGGGGGGTTGCAGCCCCAGGACACGGTACTGGGCCCACAGTCTGAGGTGGGCATGCAGCAGAGGGACACCCGGCCACTCGGCGAGGGGCAGCAAACGTGAGGCCCGGTGAGTGTGCTCTGCCAACAGTGACTCCCCTGCCAGGCTTTTCTGGGGACCTCTGGTCACTGCTTGGTGTCCACGACTTGACCCGGAGAGGGAGAGGTGAGGGCAAGGGCCATGTGAAGAGAAGGCAGTGGGTTTCAGTGGGGGTGGGGTCAGGAGGCAGCAGGACTGAGACCCCACAGCCGCCAGCTCTGAGCAGCTGGCAGGAGGCCAGAAGTGGGGGTTTCTTTCTTTTCTCTGTTTTTATTTGAGAGAGAGAGACACAGAATCTGAAGCAGGCTCCAGGCTCTGAGCGGTCAGCACAGAGTCCGATGTGGGGCGCGAACCCATGAACCTGAGATCATACTCTGAGCCGAAGTCGGAGGCTTAACCGACTGAGCCCCCAGGCGCCCCACAAGTGGGTATTTCTTAGAGCAGCAGTACCAGCATCTCCTCCTGCCCTGACAGCTCTGTTCCTGGGCGCAGCCCCTCTGCCACCAGCTGACCCACAGCACCCAAACATGAGGGTCTGCAGTCAGGAGAGCCCCGTCCTTGGGCAGGGGGCTGTCATGGGCCCTGGGCTGAACCACTGGGGCCTCTGTCCCCCACTTGTAAAGCCGGAGGGTGGGATCTCCCGTGTGGCAGCAGTGGGCTGAGGGACAGAGCCCTGATTAGTGTCCCGGGGTCCCGAGGTGGCTTTGGGACTCCCAGTGTGGGCACGGTGTCGTCCCCTCCCACCCTGCCCTTGTCCACTGCAGGACCAACCGGTTCTCACCTAAAGCCTCTGAGGGGCTGCGTTTTTCACGTGGGTCTGAGCTGGAGGCTCCAGAGGAAGGGACGGCGCCCTGGCGCGCCGCTGGCGAGGCCGGTGTGGGTCTGCGGCAGGGCTCAGCTCCGGCTCCACACGCCGGTCCCCCTTCCTGCCCAGTGCGCGGCTCCCTCTTCCTGTGCAGCCCCTGCCCCAGCTGGGGTCGGGGCTTGATCTGCTGCGCACAGACCCCAGCTGGGCCTGATGCCGTTGTTACCACCGGAAACCCTTGATCACTTTACCCCTGATGGCACTTGGTACCCGAGGTGTGCTGCCCCGTGTGCCCAAAAGCACAGAAGCCTCACTGACCCACGAAGGGCTCCCAGCCATTTGCTGGGTCAGGCACTGGGCGCTCCAGCAGGGCAGTGGTCCCTGAGGCCCAGAGAAGGGTCCTGGGTCCCATGGATCCACCGCTTCCCCTTTCGCCACTGCACTAGCAGGAGCAGTGCGGGACATGGGCCTCTGCACCCACATCCTGTTTCTGTGGTGACTCTGGGAGGCATCCTGGGGCCGCATGGGCCACCAGTAAATTCCTCCCACAGGCCGCTGTGGGTCAGTCACAGACAGATGTGCACAGAGGTCTGGACCCAGGGCAGGGACTCCACACACGGGAGATCAGGGACAAGTCCCAGACGCCCCCCGAGGCCTGGGCTCTGCTCCTGTCCTGTGAACACGGCCCCTCGCTCAGGCCAGCTCTCTGTTTTATGCACGCAGTCCCCCAGTGCCCCCATCAGAGAGCGTGTGTGCAAGGCGCCCTCCAGTCCCAGCAGCTGCCTGCTCGTGGCTTACTGAGGGGCATCCAGGGCTCCGGAACCACCCCAGGGACCAGCTCCCCGGGCACCTTACCCAGGTCCTGAAGCCAAAGTTGGGAAAAGACACACAGACCCATCCAGAGTGCTCTGCCTGGACAACAGACCCTGGGCAGTGCCCGTGGACCCTGGGAGCAGAGGGCTCGCTCCGGGCCCAGACCATCAGAAGGAGGGATGTGCAGTTCTGGAGGGGCAGGGAAGGAGCCCTCGCAGAGCCAGCGGAGTTTCCCCATCTGCCCTCCAGGGGCAGACCCAACAAGGGGGCATGCCCCCAAATAGTGGCAAGGGGCGAGTTTGGAAATAGCGTCCCCCAGAGTGGAGGTGAGCACCCACAAACCCCCCATGTTCTGGCCCGGCCCTGGGACCTGTGCTGCTGGCCTCTGGCCTGGGCAGGACAGCCGAGCAGCCCGCCCCCCCCTCTGCCTACTAGCTGCGTGGTCATGTCCGAGTCTTCCTGGAGATAGCTGGCCTCACAGCTGGTGTGTGCGCGGCTCTGCCTGGACCTCCACCCCCGCCCCCCATGCAGTCCACCATCCCAGCTGCCTTCCTGGAGAAAGCAACCCAAGTGGGGGCTTGGAGTGGGCGGCCACTGCAGGCCCCAGTGGCCAAGCAGTGGTCTGTGTCTTGTGTGGGGAGTCCTCTCGGGCAGGAGGGGTTGGGGGACACGGGTCCCAGGGTCTGCTTCTCATGGACGGTGAGGGTGTCTGTCTGGGCATCTCTGAGCCCAGGGCTTGTCCTGTCTCCTGGGCAGGCTGCAGTGGGGCCCCCCTGCCTCACTGGGAGGCACAGCCAGAGACTTCGCACCTTCACTGGGCTCCTGGGCACGTGGGTCCCTAAGCCTGGTGCTGTTCACATGGGTGCAGACCCCAACACGTAAATTGGCGGCTGCCTGCCCTTCCTAGAAATGGGTCCCTGAAGATTTGCAAAGATAGGCCATCTTCTTGGCCAGAGGGGACAGGTCCCAGCAAGCTGTCCCAGGGCTCTGAGGGAGCAGGATGCTGACCCCACTCATCCCTGGGCACAGCCCCCACTGAGGCTCTGGGGCTCTGCATGGCTGGCATGTGAGGGAACGCTGGCTCAAGGACCCAGAGAAGGTCTGTGAGCCTGCAGGGGTCAGAGGCCACACGGAAGCGTCACTGGCTCCCAGCACCCAGTGGGTTTCGAGGCGGAAAGCCGTCCCAGGTTCCCAGGTCAGCATTTATTTTGGTGACAGTTGAAGTAACTGCCCAGTGGCAGGAACGGGCTGGTATGGGAACAGCAGGTTCCATCTGACCCATGGCCCCACGCTCATGGCCAAGGCTAGGGTTCAAGGCAGGCTGCAGGGCCAGCACAGAGACGTGGACAGTGGCTCCCCGTGGTGTGGCGTCAGTCCTGCAGGCCCTGCCTTCCCAACTGGGGCTGTGGATCCGGGCC
>NC_043709.1:573901-579058 GCF_006229205.1 Suricata suricatta
GGGGGGGGGGGCAGGCGGAGGCTGGAGGACAGAAGCAGAGCGCTCACTGCAGCAGGGCCTGCAGTTCTGGGGGCAGGTTGCACCCCGTGTAGACGCCATTCGTGATGCTGTATTCCAGTAACGCACCGAAACAGGGGTCCTGCTGGAACACGGAGGAGCTGCCTCACACCCCGGCCGGCCCGCGAGGCGCCCTGCCCCCAGCCCCTCCCTCCGCGGCGGACTCACCTTGACCAGAACGTGGGGGTTTCCCAGCACGACCAGCAAGGCTTTGGGTCTGGTGATTGCAACATTAAATCTTTTTGAGTTGGCCAAGAAACCCAAAAAATATCTATCGTCTTCAAACCTATCTTCATTTGACCGCACCTAAAAAACATGAAGAGGAATAAAAATGGTATCATATATACTTTTTTTGGCATGGAAAGAAACTTCAGTATTTAAAAGCACTTAATATTAAACATCAGTAGAACCCCAGTTTTAGTTCAAAAAGTAAAAAAAAAACAACGGTGTGGGGGAGCCTCATCGCCAGGGTGTTTATCTCTGGGTGTGGAGTTGCAGGCAGTTCTGGATTTCATGATCGTGTCTGAATTTCCCGACTCATCTGCTGCTACACGTTCTGTATAAAACTGGGGGTTCAGAGAGTCACAGCTGGGTCCCCGGGGGTGGCAGCTGGAGGGGACATCGGAGCACCTCTGTCCTGCAGCTGCTCTTCTGTGCTGCTGACCAGCCCCCCACTTTCCACCAGAAGGTACCAAGAACCCACGGATGTCAGGCGGCATCAGACACGCCGTCACGCCCACTGAAAACGGGAATACCTACTGTGGAGATGATGATAACCAAATATTCTTGCCCTTGAAACTCCTCCACTGATCCAACCTTTATGTCCATCAGATCAACATTTCGCAAAAGAATTCTGATTTTTTCCACCTTTGAAGCAGATAAAAAAGGATAAAACTTTACAAATTTGACCTTTTCTTTACATATATAAGCATAAACCAAGTATTTACCAATATGGACTGTTGCTTATCAATTCCAATTGTATTTCATCTAAGTTGATTAGAACACAAATTCCGACTTCAGATACAGTGCACTGGGGGAAGGGAGGGGGGACAGAGTGTCCGGAGTGATGACCCCCTGTCCCCACGAGTGCCGTGCCTGCTGCTGGGTGGGACAGTGCGGAGACCCACGGCCAGGCAGGCTCCAGAGTGCTACCCCCAGGGGCCTGAGGCCCGGACGGAGGCAGGCAGGGGCAGACGTCCTTGGGAAAGCGCTGGCTCCTGGAGGGAGGGGGACGGCTGTCCCAGAAGTGGGGTTCTGGACTGTGTGTCTAGAGACAAAGACCCCCAGTGGGCGCTGTGGCAGAATAAAAACCAGCTTGAAATCTCGGAGAACAGTGCACAGAAGATGAAACCCAGCTCAGTGGTAGAGGGAAGCTTGGTTGTCTCCCCCACCCCTGCCCCAGGAGGACAGGGAGGGTGGCCCCCCGCCCCAGGAGGACACGGAACGTGGCCCGCTGCCCGCTGCCAGGTAACCACAGATGGAGAGCCCCAGTGCCCTCCCCAGGGTCTGAGCACCAGGACCAGGTCAGGGGCAGGCTGGTGGGAGCGGGCTGGTGCTGGGCGGGGCCAGGGGCACGGCCACCGTGGAGGGACTTAGTGCCACAAGGGAGCCTGTCTCCACCCTCCTTCCGGACTCTACGAACAAGGAAGCGTACAGGGGCAGTTGGCAGGTGCATACCTGCTTCCGGTAGGGTGTGATGACCCCGATGTCCCCTGCAGGCACCTGGGTGGAGGCGCCCCTGGCCAGGAGGCAGCAGTAGCGCATGACCTGGACGGCCTCGGCCGCGTTGAACCAGGACGGGCTCCTCCCTTCACGAGCTTCGCTGCCCTGAGTTGTGATCAGGAGACAGGAGAATGGCACACCCATCCCGGAACTCTGTTTCCTCAGCAGGGAAGGAGCAGAGCGGGCGCCGGGTGCGGCGTGAGCGAGCCGCAGACCTCACGCTGCAGCGGGCGCACGAACTTCAGTGCCAGTCACGTCCGCCACAGCCACGGCAAGGGCCCCGGCGGAGCAGGGCTGGCTGGGGGCGGTCTGGGACTTGCGGACACAGGAGTGGACGGGCAGTGAGGCTCCTGCCAACAGATGCACGTGCAGGAAGTACCAGGCAAAGAGCAGGGTGCTTGGAGAGGGCAGGCGCACGGGCCCTGACGGAGAACCACAGGGTGTTCTCTGAACGGGACAGAGCCACCCGGAGGCGCAAACCTCAGGAGCCAGGTGACAGCGGAGCACAGGGCCTGCAGGTGCGCAGGTCAGGAGGTCAGGCAGGTGACCACTCGCTCGGGGGCCGCTCCCTCCCCACGTTCAGGCCGGGCCCTCTCGGCCAGCCCTCAGAGGGGCGTGCATCTGAGCAGCACACACGCGAAGGCGCTCAGCATCACCAACAATCAGGGAGACACAGGCGAGAGCCACGAGGTCTCGCCGCATACGCGGCTTGTGTGCAGAAACAAAGCACGTGCTGGGGAGGGTGTGGAGACACTGGGCCCCTGCACGCTGCCGCGGGAAAGGGGGTCGGCACGGTCACTGTGGAAAACAGGGACCCGGCAGTGCCACGTGCGGGTCTCCGAGACCGCGTGCGCCTGTCCTGAGAGCACGGTCCGCACCACAGCGGCACCGTGTGGCTAGACGACGTCCATCCAGACAGCAGGGTGCTATGCGCCCTTCAAAAGGAAGGAGCTGCTCGCACCTGCGACCGCACGGATGCACCCTGAGGACTCTGTGTGGCGTGAAATAAGCCGCCACAGAAGCCAAGGACCAGATGACTCCGCTCACCTGAGGCTCCTCCAGGAGTCCAGTTCATGGAGACAAAGTAGGAGGTGGGCGCCAGGGGACCGGGGGCGGATGGGAAATGAGGGTTGGATGGGGACAGAGTCTCCGTTTGGAAAGATGGAAAAGCTCTAGTAACCACTGTAAAACAACGTGGATACACTTACCACCACTGAACTGTACACTGAAAAATGGCTAAAGGAAGTTTTATATCATATGTTATTCTGGCACAATAAAAACATACCAGACACAACAACTGGGGTGTACTAATTTTGAGGAGGTCTTTCGCTGTTGCTAAGCCATACGTACTTTATCCAGGACCAAAGGAGAGGGAGACACAGAATCCGAAGCAGACTCCAGGCTCTGCACTGTCAGCGCAAAGTCCAATGTGGGGCTTGAACTCGTGAACCATGAGATCATGACCTGAGCTGAAGCTGGACGTTCAACCAACTGAGCCACCCAGGTGCCCCTATTTTTAAGTTTTTAGAAAAGTTTATTTATTTTTCAGTAATCTCAACCCTTAGCATGGGGCTTGAACTCACAACCCTGAGATTTAGAGCTCCGTGCCTTTCTGATGGGGTCAGCCAGCTGCCCTGTGACTTATCTTTGAGGTTGACAACAGAGAACTACAAGCAGCTCAGCGGGGTGAAGCTTAGGGAAGAACTTTAAACTGAGGAGAAAAAACATGCAATGAATAGCGACCAATCACCTACACAAAAATAAGGAAAAAGGAAGGAACAACAAAAATTGGTAATAAAAGGTGAAGATGAAGAACAAAAGGTAAGAAAGCATAGGTTGGGCTGATTCATCTCATTAAAATCAGAGACTCTCAACGGGGTTAAACAGGAGGACGAGCTGCCTCTCAGGACACCTACGGTAGGACGACGGAGAGAGAAAGAAAAGGAAGAGCGAAGACGCCACACAGAACCGAGCAGCAGAGACGCCGACACGAGTCCCCAGGTGGGAAGTGAGGCTGGACGCCGAGGCCGGGGGCACCGCACGAGGAGGAGACAGTCTTCACCCGCGTGCAGGAGCCACCACGGCGGCTAACCCTCTAAGGCAGGAACGATCGGGGATTCAGAGAGACCACCGCGAAACGTCACCACTCTTGTCCCTCTGCGGGTGTGCCGCAGTCAGGACACAGGAGGGCTAAACCACGGACTCTACAGATTTACCTAAAAATGTACATCCCTGGGGCGCCGGGGGCTCAGTCGGTTAAGCGGCCAACTTCGGCTCAGGTCAGGATCTCACAGTTCGTGAGTTTGAGCCCCACGTTGGGCTCTGTGCTGACAGCTCAGAGCCTGGAGCTGCTTCAGAGTCTGTGTCTCCCTCTCTCTCTGACCGTCCCCCACTCATGCTCTGTGTTTCTCTCTCTCAAAAATAAATAAATGTTTTAAAAAATGGACATCCCTCAAGTAGAGAGTATGCATCTTGGGGGGTAACCCTTAGAGTACCTACCCAGCCTGACACCTAGCTGACCACAAGGTTTTAAAAGCAGAGAGTTTACAGGCCATTTGTTCTTGATCAAAACCTATTAAATTAGAAATAAAAAAAGAGGTGCCCAAAGTACTCTTAGCCACTTGAAAATTAAGAAAAAAAACACTTCTCTATAACCCTTGGATAAAAACAGAAAGAGAAAGACAAGGGAAAGTTACAAAGGTGCAGAAAGTCGTGAAAGGAAGCCCCTCAGCAGACACACGCGGAGACACGGAAGGACAGCTGCAGGGCGGCAGCCGTAGCCCCTTCCTGACCACGAGCACGAGGCGTTACCGCAGACAAGCGAGCGAGTCAGCAAGGGAGGGGGCTAAAGACAAAGCTCAGGTCAATGAGCCGACAGAACCAAGAGGAGAAATCACAAGGAAGTTCGCGGCCGGCGGGCCGCGGACCAGGGCTTGCCGCTGCCCTCCTGGCAGGGCCAGAACGCACCTCGGGCTCCGGCGGCGGCGCTCTGGCGCCCACCTCGCCTCTGCCCACTGGGGGGCAGGCTTCCGGCTCTCCTCCAGGAGGACAAGCCCGCAGCCGCCCCCAGGGGGTGCCTGCCAGGGAGGGTGGCCTGCGGGAGCCACGGGAGAGTGTGCAGGGGGAGAGCGGGGCCAGGCCTGGACAGCAATCCTGAGGCCAGACCCTTTTTGCTCAAACGATCGGAGTCCACGTGTTCTCTCCAGCCCAGCCCCAGACGCCTCATCCCCATTTCATACTCAGGGCCCAGAGCGGACACAATGAGGCCCTTGAAAACTTACTAAATTAACAAGTGTTTCTGGATTCTGTTCCACTGCGGTTTTGGTTTGTTTTTAGTCTAAAGTAAGCTTTTATTTGCCATTGCTTGTAGTACATCTA
>NC_043709.1:579158-586506 GCF_006229205.1 Suricata suricatta
CCCCCCCCCCCCCCCCCCCCGCCATGTTTCCTCACTTGTTTTTCTGATACACAGAGAAGCGTCTGAGGATGGACAGAACAGGGCAGAATGTTCCCTGGAAGGGGAGCGACACACGAGGCTGGAGAAAGCACGGCCATGGGGCTGCGCCGAGCATCCCCAGCCGGGAGGGACCGGCCTCCCTCCCTGGACTCTCTTTTGTCCGAAGCGTGGGCGCTCCACAGCCACAGCGGGACGGGCAGCTCCCTCCTTCCGCCCACGTGTGAGAAAGCGCAAGGCAGCGGGACTGTCACCCGATTCACGCCCCCAGGGGCGGGCTGCATGGAGGAGGGGGCAGACCACTCCACGGGCGCCTCAGCAGCACCGGCACCTCCCGTTCCGGGGTCTGGGCGTAGCCCCAATTTTGGATGTGAACTTGGGGGTGGTTAATGCAAAAGATGAGTTCTGGGTCTAAACTTCAGTACAAACTCTGATTTGAGGGCACACTTACCAGTTTCTGGGCTACTGAGCATCCAGCTCTTTCCTGCTGGGGAACCCCCCGTGGTGAGGCCACGGTGATGGGGAGGCTCCCCCCCCCAGCAGTCCCCTCACCCGGCTCAGGCTCTTGGCGGGCATGGGGCCTCCTGGTGCCCAGCCTCCCCTCAGCCCCCCATTCCAGCGCCCACTCAGGCCAGCACTTTCAGTCTGCTCCAGCCTCACCGGCCTTACCCTTCGGCCCCAGCCCGGCCATCGGCCCTCCGGCAGCTGGTGAGCACCTCACTAGCGACCGACTGGAACAAGACACACGCGAGGAAGACGCGCAGACCCGCGCACGCGCCGCGGGGCTCACGCAGCCAGCGGGGGCCGCGCGCAGGGCACAACTCACCCTCACGCCGTGGAACACGAGGGGGAAGCCTTTCTTTGGTAGCTTCTCCCAGCCCAGCAGGGAGGTCACCACCTTGGGGTCGGCGCAGACTTCGAGCTCTTTGTGGTAGAAGAGTCTTGATGGCAGCGCCAGCAGAGCCGAGTGGGACCTGTAGTTCTTCACGAGCTTTGTAACCTGCGAACAGAGAGCTGGAAGCAGGCGAGGCCACGCCGGCACATGCGTGTCGCATTTCCGTCCAAGGGAAAACCGCCGGGGCCCGTCTCCGGGGCAGCCTGCTTCTGCCTGTCCTCTCTCCCCGGCCCGTCACGTGTCACCTCATCAGAAGTGCTCTCGCACCACTGACAATGTTCTCAACAGACGGTTTGGTATCTTTTAATTGAAACATAGTTAACAGTGTTACTGTTAGTCTCCCCACACGACAGGATTGACAATTCCATACATTCCTCAGGACCCATCAGGAAACGTGCATTTTTTTTTAAAGTTTATGTATTTGGGAGAGAGAGAGTGCATGCGTGTGAGCTGGAGAGAGGCAGAGAGAGGCTCCCAAGCAGACTCGGCACTGTCAACGCAGAGCCCGACGTGGGGCTCGAACTCATGACCCGTGAGATCACGACCTGAGCTGAAGTCGGACGCTTAACTGACTGAGCCGCGCGGCCGGCCCGTGGGAAGTGCACTCTTAGTCCCCTTCCCACCCTTGCTCCCTCTCATCTGGAAGCCACCGCTCTGTTCTCTGTATTTACCAGTCTGTCGGTCTTGTCTCTTTTGTGAAACCATATAGTTTTTGTCTTTCTCTCATTTCACTTCGCGTTACACCCTCTAGATCCATGTGGTAAATGCAAAACTTTTTTCTGGCTGCATCATATCCTACTGTATATATACTGCACCTTCTTCACTTTGTCCTTTGTCTACGAGTGGACCTGGGGTCCGAGCAGTCCTTTCTTGAGATGACGGGGAGGAGGGCGGGTCTGCGGCCACGGACTGGACCCAGGGCAGGCTGCATGCCGCCCGGGCCTGGGGCCTCCGGGGTGGCGGCTCCTAGAATACTGTGGACTTTACCAGACAGGCTCTGGGGCAGGCTGAGCAAAGGACAGCATCTGCTCTGTGTCCCCGTGCACCCCTGGGCCCCAGCGGCGACTGGTCCAGGCCCGGGAAGGCCCAACGCTGGGGAAGGTGGCAGTGCAGGGCGCACAGGCTGCCCTGCACCCTGGAGCTGCCGCTGCAGGCGTGTGGACTGCTAGGTGTCAGAGAGGAATCCGCTTGCTCCACCGATGCATCAAACTACAGGTGCCCCCACCACCCTGAACTGGTCCTTTGTGCGTCCTGTGTCCCTGCCAGGTTCCAAACCCTCCTGAGCACCTGGCCCCTGACCCCAGCCTGAATGGGTCAGCTCGAAAGAGTTGGCATAGGCAAAATCTGACAGGCACAAGGTGGGGTCCTGGTGACCATGGAGCGAGCGCTGTCCGACCACCGTCCCCGTCCACAGGACCTGGGGGTCCATCACATTCTCCAGGGGCAGCAGGTGCCTTTCCCCTTCGACGAGTCCCTCCTGATCTGCAGGTCGGAAAACCCTCAGGCTCTGGAGTCTAACTTGCTCTTCTTGCCTCCTCCCTGCAGCGGCCATCCCTACCCTGACCCCCTACCTCTCCACCCACCTCCTCTTTTTTGTGGCTTCCCCATCTTGGCCCGACAGCTTCCCAGGTGCCGCCGCCTTCCTGCAAGGCACTGCCTGCTCTCCATCTCGGCCTCCAACGCCGCCCCAGGCCGTGGGCGCTCCGGCTGTCCTGCCCTCCTTGCCCTGGCCCAGCATGGAGGGAGGGGAGGCTCCCGGGCAAATCGGGCACCAGGGCAGCTGCTTGGGGGGGGGGGGGGGAGGCCAAGCACACCTGGTGGCCTGCTGGTGAGGCAGGAACACGCTCAGTGCTGCCTCTGACCCCTGCTGTGCTGAGCCCCCAGGCCTGGGTTCCCACAGACCACCGAGGCACCCTTGCGCCCACTGGGGCTCCTCCCTGAAGCTAGGCATGAAAACTGCACCCACTGTGCCAGGGACTTTAGCGTCCACCATTCCACTGTCGCTGCCTGGAGAGCTCGTCACCTGAAGGTGCGTTCTGGACTCCGAGCCCCAGGACTCATGGACCTCTTGACACGGGGCTGCTGTGAAGTGCAGTGCTGGGGAGCTGGGCCCCTCTGAACCCGTGGGTGGGCTCTAAGGGTCTGTTCTAACAGAGGAGGTGAACATCAGGAAGAGAGGAGAAAGCTGCCCGATGGTCCCCTGGGTCCAGACAGCTGGGGGAGGGGTCTCCCTCGGGGGTGGAGGGGCTGGCTGTGTGTCCGGCTGCATGCTCCCCTCTACGGCCACTGTCCTGCAGTCCCGGTCTTTCTGTGAGCCCACGAAGCCTGGTCTCAGCTCAGCTGCAGACAGCCACTGGCTCCTGGGCCGTGAGGCCACGGTGGCAATGGCACATCCCCCTAACCCACGGGCTGCTTGAAGCCTGGGTGGGACCGTGCTGGGAGCCGCCGGTGACATCACCGGTACATGGAGCAAGAGGAATCTACGTCCTGCCGCCAACTGGCCTGGGGCGTCATTCGGCGCAAGTGGTCTTCCCTCGTCCCGGTGTGAAGACCTGGCAGGCCTGGGGACTCTTCTGCTGATCATTGGTGACAAATTTCAATTCAGTACTTACAACATAACCAGCCTCCAAAATGCTAATTAAAACCCTAAACTCAATTTGGCATCTCAGCTTCTTGCTCGCCCAGGCCAGGCCCCGGGTCAGCCTTGGGCCCCCTGGGGAGGAGGGGGTGGTGCCGGCAGGTGGAGGAGGTGTTGCCTCCAGCTAGCCCTGGGGGGTGGGGGGGGCGACGTGGATGCCACGTGGCACACACGTGTCTCCCACAGGCGGGGCGCTCCCTGCTGCCCGGTGTGGGCCGGCCTGGGCCCCTGCTGCCGCGGGGCAGTCGTCCACGGCCCTGCGCACCTCCTGAGGGCCGGCTCTCCGCAGCCCTCGCTGCCTCCCACATGTGCTCTTGCTCTCTCTGTTCCCCACGTGGGTAGAAGGCCTGAGGGCCCAGAGCCTGGCACAGGCCCCAAGCCATTTCCAGGGAAACTTGCCCAGGATCACTGCACGTCCTTTCTGTTTACTGTTAAAGTTTAGAAGAAACTCTCATTTTGTTCTGCAGGAATTTAGAAAATATATCACTTCAGTCACCTCAATGAGGAACGCCAGAGACCCACGGTTCCCAGGCTCCAGTGTTCCTGGGTGCGGGGGTGGGGTGAGGGCTAAATGCAGATTCCAAGGCTCATCCCTGTGAGGCGCTCAGAGTCTGGCTGAGCAGGGAATCCGCAGGTTCGCCAGCAGGTAGCATCACAGGGCGGAGCCCCGGCCTCCTCTCTCAGACCACAAACTAGAAGGCTCTTTCCCGTTTTCCCACATTAACCCAGATGTAACTCTTCCCGTGTCTGGCCCCACAGAACCTCAGCCATCAGCCTCAGCCGGGACAGCCTGGAACCGCCGAGCTGCTGGGAAAGTCCCTTCTGGGGTGGGGGGCGCGCACGGGGGCGGGGGCGGAAGGCCACAGGCACCGCGGGCACGGGGGTCTGGGCTTACCAGCAAGGGGTTGTAGGCGCCACAGGCACCGAAAGCGTCTTCGTCCCTCAGATACACCGGCCGGGCCATCAGTCTTTCCAGCATAGACACGTTCAGCCCGTAGGCCATGGCGAGTCTGGACTTAATGACCGGGCCAAGCTGCATGGGGTCCCCGGCGAGAATGATCTGTGGCACACAGATGGGCACCCACACCAGTGCACAGCAGTCGCACAGACCCACAGCCACAGCTGGGAGAGGTTTGGGGAGCAGGTCGGGGGCCCCATGTGTGGCTGGCCGGGCTGAGGCTCCTGAGTGGGGGCTGCGAGGCGGCCGGCCGCCACAAGCACGGGCTGCAGGAGACAGGGGACGCAGCATGGCCGCTGGAGCAAGGTGGCAGAGGCTCCGACGAGGGCGGCGGGACGTGAAGGGACAGAGTGGCCGGCAGCCTCCGTCCCCGTCTCCTGGAAGTGCACTCTGTGCCCGTGCCCCACTGCCTGGCTCCGGCCCACACTGCAGCTGAGCCAGGTCTGCTCCCTGCTCTCTCTTTGGCCCCCACCCCAGGCGGCCAGGATGGGAGGAGGTCGGTGTCTGGAGGACCAAGAGAAGTGAGGAAGGTCCCTCCTGCGTGACATGGACGGGGGACCCCAGGTCACTATCAGGGTGAGTGCGGGAGGAAGCAACAGGTATGAGTAGCAGGGAGCCAAAGCATCAGCCTGGGGTAAAAGGGTTAGCAGCCAGGGCAGGGGAGGGAGCAGACGGGTCAGATTTGGGGCAGCAAGTGGGAAATGCTGCTGGAGTCTGTTTTATAAGTGAATCAATCCAGGCAGAGCAGCCCCTTCTTCCCTGTGCACGCAAGGCCCCAGCTGCGCAGAGCCTCAGGGTCCATGGCACCTCACCTGAGCCCGTCACCCTGGGGTGCCCCGAGCACACGCCGGCGCAGGGGATGCAGGAGCGTCGCACAGCAAACAGGCCTCACCTGGCCGCTGGCGTCCGAAACCAGCCCCAGAGGAATCAGGCACTCGGGCTCACTCGCCTGTCCCGCTTCGTCCACAAACACGTGCGTGAAATGTCCGACTCTAAGGCCAAGGATGCACTAAATGGTCATTTCTGTCAGTGTCTGAGCAAGTGACACCCGACTCACATGGCAGGGCCTCATCTGCACCAGGGCCTGGCGGGATGGCCAGGAAGGCGGGTGTCACCTGGTCAGATTAACTGCAGGCCCCGGGCCAGCCAGGAGACCTGAGTGAAGTCCGGGGCGCACCTGGGACTCTGTCCAGGGCGCACCTGCGTGTCAGCAGTCTCGGGGGCACAGAGGCGGGGGGCGGGAAGGAACAGCTGGGGAGAGGCCGGGGAGGACAGCGTGGGGACGGGGGCCCCGGCACAGGTGGTCGACAGCACAGAGGGGCCGGGAAGCCCAGCTGGAAGGCAGCTCCTCTCCCCACAGGCCGTGTGGCCCCGGGCAGGTCCTTCGCCTCCCTGTGGCTCCGCTTCCCCCGTCGCAGCTGCTGCCCTCCCGGATCCACCTCACGAGCGAGCTCTCAGCCAGGATGATACCCCAACCCTCCAGGCCAACGGGGGCCCAAGGGTAGTGCGGAGCATGTGCTCGGGGTCCCAGGCAGCCTGCAGAGAAGCTCTGCAGCAGGGACACTGAGGTGGGAGCCACGGGCGGACCAACTTCCGTGCGAGCCCGACAGAGCCGCCATCATAGCCCGCTCTCCCGGCACTGGGGGTCAGGCTGTGGCCCCCCACCCCCAACCCGGGCCAAAGACGGGGAATCACATGCTTCCGGTTTTCCACCTCATGCCCCCATCCTGCTGAAGAAACTCAGCGTTACAGATCTCTTAGAGCATCCGCACTTAGGTTTCCAATTCTGCGCTCCTCAGTTATTTAGTTACTTTGACCAGCGGATGCTGTTGCTCATGTTTACCCCTGGGCTGTCCGCTGCTCCTTCCTCACCCTTCCCTCCCTCAGCACAGCCTGGGGTCCCTCTCACCGTGGGGGGTCTCAGCATGGGTGTGGCTCCCGCCCCCCACGGAAGCTCCCGGGGGACGGGGCCCCGGCCACGCCTAGCACCTACCTCAGTCCTATCTGGTAGAAGAGCCCCGCGCTGCTGCACGTGGTGATTATTATCCGGAAGCGCGAAGCCTTCCAGATGTCCTCTCCGTCTTTGCAGTACGACCTGATGGCATCAATGATGGTCTGGAGGGAGGAGGTGTGGTCAGTTTACTTGTCAGAGTATTGAATGTTTTTTTCAATTGGATGTAGTCACAGAGTTGAAAACAATTCGAAAAGATGAGGTTGTCCTGTCCCCACTTAATTAAAACTAAGTAAATGACTAAAAATTGTTTTCTTAAATCAAAATATTTTAGGGGCGCCTGGGTGGCTCAGTCGGTTAAGCGTCCGGCTTTGGCTCAGGTCATGATCACACGTTCGTGTGTTCAGGCCCCGCGTCAGGCTCTGTGCTGACGGTCATGTTTTGTGCTGACAGCTCAGAGCCTGGAGCCTGCTTCAGATTCTGTGTCTCCCTCTCTCTCTGCCCCTCCCCGCTCATGCTCTGCCTCTCTCTGTCTCAAAAATAAATAAAACACTAAAAAAAAGAAAATTTAAAAAAAAATCAAAATATTTTATATTTTCACACCAATTTTAGTCCATGCTCTACAGACTCTGGAGCCATGAATGTAACACAGCATCCTGCGGATCCATCCCCAAATCAAGTGCATACAGTTTTCTAGATTGTGTCTTTTGTTAAGCAAACCAGGAACATTAACCCAGAGAGACATTTATAGCCAAACCAATAAAACAGAGTCCGAAAGAAAGAATACATTTGGGTATCAAATACAACAGCAGCCCACCCCACCGAGGCGGGGGGCGGGGGGGGGGGCTCACCTCCTCGAACCTGCAGGTG
>NC_043709.1:586606-598913 GCF_006229205.1 Suricata suricatta
GGGGGGGGGGGGGGGGGGGGGGGGGGGGGGGGGGGGGGGGGGGGGGGGGGCTGGCCCAGCACGGAGGCGCTCGCTGCTCGGGCCTGGCCGTGCTGGCGCGCGTGGCGGCACACTCGTGCGGGGACGGCTCTGCCCACCGCGTGCATGTGCCAGCGCGGCACAAGGGCAGGCCAGAGAGTTCTCCGGCCTCCAAGACCCGAGATGCCCTCCCAAGGCGGAGACAGCATCAGACTAATTCTACGTGGGCAGCTCATGGTTCACAGTGTTGGCCGGGCTAATCTGAATCCTGAAGGACACAAAAATACTGTGTACACACTATCTTCAGTAACTCAGTGTGTACATAATGGAAATACCAGAAACTTCTGCAGCACAGTGGCTTAGTTACTGTAATGGAAACTTATTTTCTGCAGCAAAATTTCATGATGTGACTGGTTAACTATCCTTCTTTATCTTTTTTAAGGAAGCTCTACCCCCAATATGGGGCTCAAACCCACAACCGCCAAGACCGAGAGTCGCACACTCCCCTGACCGAGCCAGCTGGGCACCCGAGTGGTTGAGCATTCTAAGAATAAAGCCCTTTCTATATTATATATACATATATATTTATTTATTCACTGTTTCCACCTGACCAGTTTCCATCTTTAAGTGCCTGGAATGACATTTTATTTTTAAAAATTTTATTTACTTATTTACGTCCAAGTTAGTCTGCATCTAGTGCGATAATCATCTCAGGATGAATCCCGCGGTTCACCCCCTAGGTAAACACCCCGTGCTCCTCCAACACGGGTCCTCCTTCATGCCCCTCGCCCATCTGGCCCACCCCCCACCCCCACCCCCTCCAGCAACCTCAGTTTGTTCTCTGTACTTAAGGGTCTCTTATGTTTTGTGGCCCTCCCTGGTTTTATATTATTTTTTGCTTCCTTTCCCTTATGTCCATCTGTTTTGTATCTTAAGTTCCACACACGGGTGAAAGACAGTCCTTTCTGAACTGATTAAATAAGCTCTGAGAACCCTACATGTGCCTGTAAATACAGAACAGAGACCGCAAAACACGGAAGAACGGGTTTCCGAGCCTGTCCCCGCTTCCCGAGTCCGCCTGAGCCACCACCTCCCTCGGACGTGAGCGGTGAGCCGAGGTCACGGGTGGCGTGGCCCCGCCTGTGGTTACCTGTAAAACAGCCTCTATGATTGTCAGCGTCTTCCCGGTTCCAGGAGGCCCAAACAGAATGTACGGGAGCGGGCGGCAGTCGCCACTGAGAATTCTCCTAACCGCCAACTTCTGGTTTTCATTGAGCACGGGATTGAAAAACTCCTTTTCTCGCGCCTCGGGGATCTGCACTGCACTCGCTGGGTTCAGAGTGGAGAAGCGGGGTCAGGTGCAGCCGGAGCGCGGGCCAGCACAGGCCGCGGTGGCGGCCGGGCCCTGGCCGGGCGCGGGGAGCCCGCTGCTGAGGCGCTCCGTCTAACGGCCTGAACTTCGCCAGGCAGAGCCGGGAAAATCAGCTCAGCTGAGGCCAAAACCACAGACCACTTAATTCCTTTTTCTCTTTTACACATGCAGCATCGCCTAACATGTTGGAGGCGCGCTCTGGCAAAGGTCAAAGAAAACAGTCACGTCTCCGTTGGAGGACCTGACCTGAAACCTCACGTGGCCACTCCGTCTCCAGTGGAGACAAGAATGTCCATCGCTCCGGCTGCGCTCAGACCACACCCGCCTCCCGACCCGCCGCGCCCCGAGTACCTAAGGCTGCCGGCCACGGCTTGTCCCGGGCACCAGCCAGGCGCTCCTTTGCTGCGTGTTTACTTTGGTCCTTCGTGGATTTCTGATTCTAGAAAAAATCATTAAGAAAAGTGGCTTAAAAAAAAAACCCTTGCATTTACACGGCTTTTAAGAGTGAACATGAACGCCTGCCAACATTCTCCTGGTTTGTTTCTTCCGTTCTGCCTGGACCCCCCGTTCTATTTGTCTATTTCACAGCTAACTGCATGGATGACGGGTCACAGGTTTCAAAACATAACAAAAATACACATTATCTGATAAAAAAAAGTTGCTAAAAAGGTATACTTTTTAATAATGTATTTACAAAAATAAACATAACAAACTAGACCCCGTGGTGGTGACGGCAGAGCAAAGGGCTACACCTGTCTAAGGTACAGTTTCTCTCTCTCACCCTCCCCACTGGCCAGGGAGACCCTGACATGGGTGAAGGCGAGTCCTGGGGTCCCTTGCTCCCCCAGAGCCCCTGAGGCAAAGCCCTTTTCCTGCAGCGTGAATAAGCCTGCCCAAGCACCACCAGGGGCTGGCGGACTTCTCTGTCAGTGCTGCTCCCGAGCCTGTACAACCGGTTGTGGGTGAGTTTAAACATAAACGGAGTTTGTCCTGGACCAAGGGAACTGGTTTCCAAATAGCCCCCATTACACACAATGCTGTATCTTTGTGTGTCCCAGGATTTACTTTCATAGGACAAATCCTAGAAGGTAAACAGTTACTAAAAGTTTCAGTTAAACGCCTGACTTCAGCTCAGGTCATGATCTGGTGGTCCGTGAGTTTGAGCCCCATGTCAGGCTCTGTGCTGACAGCTCACAGCCTGGAGCCTGCTTCGAATTCTCTCTCCGGCTCCCTCTCTGCCCCTCCCCCACTTGCGTGCATGTGCACGTGCGCGCACTCTCTCGCTCTCAAAGTATAAACATTAGTAAAATTAAAAAGTAGAAGTTTCACTTAGGAATTATATACATATTGCCAAACTTTAGTCCAGAAGGACACAGCAATTTTCCTTCCCATGAGGTGTGTGCACCTAAGGTGCACAATTGGACAAGCCGTGACACAGGAACAACACGACACCATCGCAAAACGCCCCCCACAGTCCGCAGAGCGGTTACAGTTCTGAGCACGCTTCGCACACGGACGTCTCTCCTGCCCGCGTCACCTCTCACTGCCAGGTCCCCTCCACCACAGCCCCTCGCTCGGGACGGGCACTGGGTCGGCCCCGGGCTGGCCGTTCCCGAGAGCTGCAGTCGGCGCCTGTGCACGGGCCCGCGTGGGGACATGTCGCGGGGGCCAGCGCCAGGAGCGATGCAGCTGGATGGGCAGGCCTGGCTTCCGGTAAGGATCTCTTCTTCAAAGCAGCTGTGCCATTCGGCACCCCTACCAGCCTGTGCCAGGCCCTGGCCGCTGCCTGCGTGCACAGCCCTTGGTGGGGGTGGTCCTGTTCACTGAACTTTGGTCATTCTAACTCGGGGCAGTGGCAGCTCACTGGGCTTTAGCTCGTGTTCCCTAATGACTAATGTTGAGCATCTTTTCATGACTTCCCATTTGCACACGGACAGTCGCTGACAGGGGTCTTGTGATGGTGAAAGTGGTACACATTCCGTGGAAACTGTACTTGGAAGTTTGAATGTGGGTCTTTTCCCGGGCTGGTGGTGCGTGGCAGGCTCCGTGTTGCCAGCAGCGGCCTCAGCCCCCAGTCAGCCCCCCGTCGCCACCAGGCCAACAGCCGCCCTGGGCGCAGACGCCACTCTTTGTCACTCTGAACGCGGCACTCAGGACACTGTGTGAGACACTCTTCCCTTTACTATCGACAGGCGTTGCGCCAGCAGACCCCCCCCCCCCCCCGCCCCGTGAGGTGGACATCTGAGGGAAGCTAGGCTGCCCGTGATGCCTGGTGGGTGAGAACTGGCCGCACTGCAGACTGAGGGGATTTCCCACCTACGCCGAATTTAACGGGGCGTGACCCACGCGAAGTGGAGCGCGATCTGTGTATTCTGTATCTGCTCGTGTCTATGGTTCTGGCTCAGACTGAAGAGTCTCATGCCCTAGCGACGAGCCGGCTGGGCACCTTTCAGTTACGGAGACTGCACACTTCTTTGTTCCCAAGGTCTTTCCTCAGTTATGTGATTTCCAAATGTCTTCAGTCAGTTGTCTTTTCGTTGTCTTAACCATGTCTTTTGAACAGCAAAAGACTTTATTTTATTGGAGTCCAAACTGATCAATTTTTTACTTTATGGATCACATTCTTAGCATCACATCTAAAAGCTCTTTGCCTTACCTAAATATATTAAGATTTTCCCTTGTGTGCTTTTCTAGAAATTTTACGTTTTCTGGCTTATACTTAGGGCTATGATCCATTTTGAGTTAATCTTTGTGCATGCTGTGAGGTATGGACCCAGATGCACACCCCTGCATACAGACACCAGACTGTCCTAGCACCTTTTGTTAAAGATTATCTTTTCCCTACTCTGACTGCCTTTGTGCCTTTATACAAAGTCAATTGTCCAGGTTCCTGGTCTATTTCCAGGCATTCTATTCTGTTCCACTGATATTTATCTTGTATTGATAAGATAATAGTAATTACTGTATTGATTGTTGTAACTTTGTACATTTCATCGCAAAAACAGGTAGTGTGAGTTTGTGGTTCTTTTTCAAAGTTGTTCTGAAAATCCTAGGCCTGTTTCATTTCCATACAGATTTTGGAGTTGGCTTGTCCGTCTCTACAAAACTGTCCGCTGGGACCTGGATGGACTAGCACGGAGTCCGGGGAGGGGCTGGGGTTTCCGGTGCGCGAAGCTTCTCTAGTCAGTGTCGTGAGGATCCCAGGGGTATGGTCTTGCACATCTTGTCGGATTTACCCCTATGTTTAAGAAGATTTGGATGCTACCTCACATAGTATTAAAACTTCAGTTCTGGGTGTTTAATGCTTAGTACATATATAACTTACTTTTGTATATTAACTTTGTATGTTGCAAGCTTGCCCGTCACTTGCTAGTTCCACTAGTTGCTTTTAGATCCATCAGATTTCATACACAATATGGGTGCCTCTGACTTTTCTTGCTGAGCTGCTGGTCTACAACCTCCTTCCAGTGTTGAATGTCAGTGGCAGGAGTGGAAGGGTCTTGATCCTCACGTGAAAGGTGCATTTTGTCTCTCACTCTGTAGGTTTTTAGGTCACGGAAGTTCCCTTCTAGTTTGCTAAGCTTTTTTGATTGGAATGGATGTTGGGTTTTGTCAGATGCCTTTTCTAGGTCTATGGAGATGATTTTCCTGTTTAGTTTGTTAACATGAGGGATATCACGGACGGATTCTGGAATGGTGAAGCAGCCTCTCATTCGTGAGATGAGCAATCCCTGGTCTCTCGTATATCCCCCAACATACATATGTATGTAGCTGAGTCCTCTAGGGAAACCACCAATAAGACATTCATATATACAGCTAAGAAGACATTTCTCCTAAGAAGCTGGCTCACGTGATGACAGGCTGAGGAGTTCAGGGTCTGCTGCTGGCAGGCTGGGGACAGACAGGAAAAGACACATGTCCCCGCTCACGGGAGTAGAGCAGGTGTCCCTCGGAGCCTCTTGCTCTGTTCAGGATTCCCAGGAGGGACTGCTAACCCCCCCCAGAAACAAGAGTTCACTAGGTGTCAACCACGCTGGGCCCCCGGCTAGCTGCCACGGCACGCTGACCCCACAGTACCCTTCTTCGGTCTTCTTCAGAATCTACAGTCCGTAGTGACTTCCCGCGTCTCCTCCTGGACTCTGGTCATCTGTGTCTTCATGCTTTTCCCTCACCAGTCTTCGAAGGTTATCAATGTTATTGATCTTTCCTGAGACCCAGCTTTTGGGCTCACGAATTCCTCCCCCATTCTTCTGTTCTGTGTTTCACGGACTTCTGTACCAATGTTGATTTTCTCTCCTCTGCTTAGTTTGCATTTCATTTATTACTTTTCAAGTTTTCTGAGAAGGAAGCTGAGGTCGCTGATGTGAAGGCTGTCACTATAAACCCCCGTAACAAGGGCCCGAGCGGCGCCTTGCCGTGCTCGAGGGGCCGCACTGTCATCTTCATGTTGGTAACACCGCTTCTTCTGTGGGCAGTGAGTTGCAGGCGAGTGTGTTTTGTTTCCGAAGATCCGGGGTTTTCCAGAGATCCTTCTGCCGATGATTTTAAAGTGGGGTCCGTGTGGGCAGAAGACACCTCTTGCATCACGTTCATCCTTTTGACGTGATGGCCTTGTTCTGTGGCCCCAGAGAAGGCCTGCAGGAGTGAGTGTTGTGTCCACGCGAAGTGCACACACTCAGGCCCCTCTAGGTGGGCTGCTCTGTGCACACCCCTCGGGCCGCACAGTAGGTCTCCTGCACTGCTCCACCCTCCGTCGTCTGCTCTGCGGCTCCTGGGGGGAGGGGTGCTGACGCCACTCACTGGCACAGGGACTCCTCTAGCTCTCTCTGCGGTTCCTCGGTTCCTGCTTCACGTGCCCGGAGTCCGTCATTCAGTGCACAAGTGTCTAGGACTGCTAGACACTCCTGGGATTTTCCTCTTCGTTCCTGGGACCCCACCTCTATCCTGCCTCTGCTCCGAAACCTACTCTGTGCTTGCACGGCCACCCCTCCCGTGACTGCTGCCATCTTTTCTTGTTGATACCTTTTCTCGTCTTACCCCTCCCGTGACTGCTGCCATCTTTTCTTGTTGATACCTTTTCTCGTCTTACCCCTCCCGTGACTGCTGCCATCTTTTCTTGTTGATACCTTTTCTCGTCTTACTTTTAACTTATTTGTGTCTTTGTAATTAAAATGTGTTCCTTACGGGCAGCAATAGTTTGGTCTTTTCTTTTTATCTAGCCTGGCAATCTCTGCCTCTTAACTGCTGTGTCTAGACTGCAAACACGTAATGTGGTTACTGATGACGTCACATGTAACGCTCTCACTTTGCCATTTGTCTTCTCTGCGCCTCAATCGTTCTAGACGCACAACTGTAGCCAGAGATGCCAACGCCCACCCTAAGTACATCACTGCACAAGCAGGTAGGAAGTCAGGTCTTGGTATAGTTGTCTGTATGTCCCTCTTTTTCTACCCACTTCTGAATTATTTTTATAATTCCCTTTTATCTCCTTTGCCGGTCTAGCTCTTTGCATTTGTTATTTAGTAGTTGCTCTACGATTTAGAGCGTCTATCTTAAATGATCACGACTTACTTGAAGTGAAATACGGTAATACGGTGTAAGAGAAGGGATACTCTCCTCTTCCATCCCTCGTTCAGATCTACGTATGTTACAAACTCCGTAAGACATTGCTACTATTCCAATGGCCTGAAAAACCGATGATCTTTTTAAAATTTATGAAAGGTTATCACAGGAAGAGCACTTCACCTCAGATCTTCCCTCTCAGAAAACGTTCCCACGTGCCATGGCGGGGGACGGCGGGGGACGGCAGGCCAGGGCCGCACAGCGCGCCGCCAGGGCTTGCCCCCCGCAGAGCTCAGGCCTGGCACCCCCCGGGCAGCGGCTCCCCACCCCCTCCCCCAGTCCCTGGCCACAGCATTCTACTTCGGACTCCCAGGGTCTGATTATTTTAGAGATCTCACAGGAGGGTCCCGCAGGACGTGGTCTTCTGTGACTGGCTTATCTCTCTGAGCGTAATGTCCTCCAGGTCCATCCATGCCATCACATTTTATAGGATTTTCTTCTGTTTACAAAGTCCATTATTGGGCCCCTGGTGGCTCAGTTGGTTGAGCATCTGACTCTTGACTTCAGCTCCACTCATGATCTCGCAGCTGTGACTGAGCCCTGCGTCAGGCTCTGCACCACGCAGGAAGCCTGCTGGAGACTCTCACTTTCCCTCTGTCCTTCTCTCCTGTGTGCATGCGCTCTCTCTTTCAAATAAATTAAAAAATAAGTTAAAAAGTCTTTTTAAATAGGATTTCTTTAAGTAACAAAATATTCCTTAAATGTATGTACCCATGCGTCGTTTCTGGCCCTTCCGCCCCGGCAGGCCGTCACGCCCACCTGGGGTATTTCCGAGGGCCGCGGGGCTCTCACAGCTGGCGGTCCAGGCCCGGGCTCAAAGCTTATTTAACAAAAAAGTTCAGTACGAAAATGCACCACCTGACTTTCATGTAGCAGTAACACAGGAGCTACGGAGAGAGGGCGTGTGGAAGCCCCTGGCTTCTTCCAGAACATCCCACCGTTAACAATACTCGTGCTAAGGCCTCCGACAGGACGACACTGCTCCCTGGAGCGGCGGCCAGCACAGCGCCATTCTGGGCTGCGAGTCGTCATCTCCACACAGACATCTGTCACGACGGTCATAAAGGGACTGAGCCCCCACAATATCTCCTGGACAGGTCTGCCACCATTTAATTTCCATGATAATTTCTTGTCCATAAATTTTTCAGCTCAGACCAGCTCAAAGATGCCTCCAAATGGAATTTGTGGCGTCCTTGCTCCCAGTCCCGGGTTAGGCCTGGTGCGCCACTGCTATTTTCTTTAGTTGAGTTCAACTGATTGAATTAAAAAAACTTTTTCTGGCGAGAGCACAAGCTGGGGAGGGGCAGAGAGAGGGCGGGGACAGAGGATCTGAAGCCGGCTTGTGCTGTCAGGGCGGCCCGATGCGGGGCTCAAGCCCCCAAGCCGTGAGATCACGACCTCAGCTGAAGTCAGATTCTCCTGGTACCCAGGTGCCCCTGGTATTTCTTATTATGTGTTGTGTTTTCAGTTTATCAGTGGATCAGATCCCAGACACTGTGAGTTTTACACCTTGTGTACAGGCTTGTACTCCTGCAACTATCCTTGACCTTGTCTGTGGATGTGGCAGCACTGCCTGGAGAGCCATCGGATGGGCAGGGTGGCAGGCCGAGTAGGGCTCGACTCCCTGCACTCCTCAGGCGGCGCCCTCTGAGGACTCTACTTGTCGCCCTGTGGATTCTCGGGCTGTGGGGACAAACCGTTCCCAGCACGGGGTGGGGGTGGGGGGCCCCGGGCTCCCTCTCTGCTCTCCGGGGCTTCTCTCCCGGGCTCGGGTCTCTTGCACAGGCGTGCATTTGTGAGACAACTGCAGCGGGGGCCTCTGCAGGCCCAATGGCTCTTTGTCCTGTGCTCTCCCCCAGGCCTCTGCCCCGGAATTGCCATCCATCTTGTCCTTATGCTGCCAGGCGTGTCTCCCGAATTCTGTAGGTCACCGGCCTCTCTTTCTGCTCCCGGGCCCGGGAACTCTAAGGGCTGTAAGCGACCACAGGGGTCACCTCATTTGCTTCCTCTGTCAGGAATCACTGTCCTAGGATATGCGATACCCAAATGTCTGAGACCGTTGTGTGTCGGGTTTTTAATTAGTGAAGGGAGGAAGGTAAGTTCAGTCTCGTTGGCTGATGTGTGGAATGACCTCAAGTTTATCTGCGATCTAGCTTGTCCAGAAGAAGGTAACATTCTGCGCTTAAAACCATTACGGCTCAGCTAATGAGGAAAGTGATCCACACAAATGGCACTGGCTCCCCACCTCATGTCCCCACCAGCACTGCAGACCCTCCCCGAGAACCAGGCCGCCGGCTGGACCAGTGAGCCAGGGGCTGCAGGTGACCCTGTCTGTTCCACTGACGAGCCCTTTCTGCTTTTAGATCCGGTAAGAAATAGAGATGATTTTAATGGAAACTTTTTGCTGTTCCCTTCATAGAATTTTCTGTGAACAGGTAGGTGGGTATTCTAAACCTATCATTTCTGCGTTTTTGGAGAGGGGCTATAAAATGGTAAAAGAGTTTCTAAGTATTAGATAAAATTAAAATTATGTATTTTTTAATAAATTTAAAACATGCTCAAAAAGGCAAATTCGAACAGCACAGTACTATCGGTTACGACCTCCATCACAGACTTGGAAAATTTTTCTCATTACTGGAAACACAATGACAAACCACTTCTGTTTTACTCCTATAAATACATTGACAGCCTAGACAGCACCTAGCACAAAACAGGCACTATGTAACTATTCATGGAACTGGATCACATAAGTGAAAAATAAAATACCTTTATAATCTCCACAAAGATTACAATGTTGGGGCACCTGGGTGGCTCAGTCCATTAAGCATCTGACTTTTAATCTCAGCTCAAGTCATGATCTCAAGGTTCATGAGTTTGAACCCCACATCGGGCTCTGTGCTGACAGCACGGAGCCTGCTTGGGACTCTCTCTCTCTCTCTCTCTCTCTCTCTCTCTCTCTGTCTCTCTCTCTCTGCTCCACCACTGCACACACATGCACATGCTCTCTCTTGCTCTCTCTCTCAACATAAATACTTAACGGGGCAGCTGGGTGGCTCAGTCGGTTAAGGATCCGGCTTCGGCTCAGGTCATGATCTCATGGTCTGTGGGTTTGAGCCCCGTGTCAGGTTCTGTACTGACAGCTCGGAGCCTGGAGCCTGCTTTGGATTCTGTGTCTCCCTCTTTCTCTGCCCCTCCACCACTCATGCTCTCTCTCTCTCGCTCTCTCAAAATTAAACATTAAAAAGAAAAAAATGAATACTTAAAAAATCCACAAAAAAACAAAGACTACAAATCTTAACAGTTTGGTGGACGTATATCCTTCTAGACACTTCTGTGCAGAGGTAATCACGTAACGGTGTCCGTCTGAGTGTACAAGAGAGGCACAGAATCTTAAAATAAAATGAGAAGCTCATAAAACAGAGCTGCATCTTGGTTTTCCCCACTTGCTGTGCCCCATAACTGTACATAAACTTTACGCTAAACCTGTTGTATAAATATCTTAGACTTTATTTCTTTAGAGAGAGAGAACGAACAGGCACACATGCATGTGAGGTGGCGGGGGGGGGGGGCAGAGAGAGGGAGACAGAGAATCCCAAGCAGGCTCTGTGCTAACAGCCTAACATGGGGTTCGATCCCACAAACCACAAGATCATGACCTGAGTCAAAATCAAGAGTTGGACATTTAACCTACTGAGCCATCCCAGGTGGCCCTGAATATCTTACTTTTCATTTGAGTTGTGATCCTGGGTTATTTGTGAACTACACCTTTCTAAAATTCCAGGCCATGGAGAGCTAGTATACTATCTACTGAAATATTTCAAAGTAATCAAAGCAATACCTTGGCGGTGGGCTGTCCATCATGTTTGGTGTCTTGTGCGTAGTTCCAATTTATTGCCACTTGGGGAGACTGTAAAATGATTTCTTCTGGAAACAACACTTTTAAAACAAGGTAGAAAGGTAGATATTACTGAAAAGCTTAAGAAGATGAATAGAAGCAACCTAGGCCTTTCCTTTCTGGGTCCTGGACTTGGTTTCTCAATTACAACAAAACACCAGTACTGCGTACTGTTCACAACACAGTCACCTGCCCGTTCGCAGGTACAAAGGAAATTGCATTCAGGAGTGAAAAGCACAGGGCAACGACTTCATTTTCAGTAATTAAGCTGTTTTCACACGTGAAATAGTAAGGAGACACTGAAACTTGCCAATGGCAAAGAAAAACTTGGGGCATCAGATAATTTTACTTGTGATACATGACCGAAGAGACTGTGTTTTACACAAAATTTTACAAGGAACTTATAAAAATACACTGGGAAGAAGTAAAACCATCATTTCACAAAAATAATACCTTTTACACCTAAGTGGATGACGTGTTCGAGTGCAAAGTGACACCGTCTGCTTGTGGTCCTGCCAGAGAGAGAACACGTCACAGGACTGGCCGCCAGGTGAGAGGCGCGAAGTCTGGCACCGGTCACGGGCCCAGCCGGACGAGCGCCCAGAGCGGGGCCGCGCTGGGGTCCGAGCTCCGAGGCCCTCAGAGGCCCCGCGGGGGCGCCCGGGGCCCGCGTGCGGGGTGTGTCCGTACACGGCCCCACGACCTTCGGAGTTTTATAGAAAAACTTGAAACAGAAACATCCCTTGTGTCGGGACAGCAGGGACTCCTTCTTTTCTGGGACTATTTCTCTTTTAAATATATGACAAGAAAAAAGGAAATATAGCCTAAAATATTAATACTACTACATCAACAACCAAGTTATTTTGATTGTAGAGATTTAAATCTTTGTAATTCGCAATTCAAAGTTAAAGATAAACTGAGGCTGAATAACAATTTTAAGAGTTTGAGCAAAAATTGGTCCCACGAGGCAGCGCGCCCCAGGCGGTAGCTGGCAGGGGCCCCGAGGGGCCAGCCGACAGGAAGGACCCCGGCAGCCCGCAGGGAGCCGTGCAGGGGGATGGTCCCAGGGGGCGCAGGGGCTGGCTCTGCGCAGCTCGCTCCCTGCAGGCGCGGCCACCCTGCCCTGACCAGGCAGCCCCCCAGACCCGTAATCACCTCCCAGCTCGGGGACCTGGCGCTCAGCATAAGCCGCTCTGCTGTGGGCCTGTCTTATGTCTTTACACAACAAAAGGAATGAAAAATGTAAAGTAAAACCTCATCTTCAATGAAACAAGATGACCAAAGCCCCAAAGCATGAATGAAGGTGGGCACCTGCTGGAGAAAGAACATCTGGCCTCAAAGAAACAAAGGTACAAGAGCTGCTCCCTGTCATCCCGGAAATCGGGCCACACACACCTTTC
>NC_043709.1:599013-607658 GCF_006229205.1 Suricata suricatta
GGGGGGGGGGGGGGGGGTGGCCGTGTGAAGCAGGCAAAACTGTATGCACAAGCCCAGCCCTCAGAGACCCTCCCTCTGGCCCTCCACCCCCACCCCTCCCGGGAGCCCCGCTCTGCCCTGCAAGGAATCTTCACAAATAGTTACCTGGGATACAGGAAACTCAAGCAGATCAATTAAAGGGGAAGAAACTGAGGAAGGACTCCAGGCCTTCCAACCTCTGTGCCCGGTGAGCCGGTGCCACCCCGCCTCTGTCCGAGAGGAAGGAGGTGAGCTTTCCAAACCTTTCAAAGACAGCTCCAGGCCAACTACATAAGCTGGCCGCCCTGCAGATCACCAGTCCGCCTCCAAAGAGCGTGCCACACCGAGTGAAATATTTCTCAGCAAATCTCAGAAGCATGTTACAGGAGGAATTCACCAAAATAAAAATAACATTGTGTTTTTCACTCTAGACGTACAAGAAAGGTTTGATGTGAAGTTATCCATTGGAAATACATCATTTTACAAGTATGCCAAAGGTAAGCAATAATGATCTCAAGAAGCACCAAAAAGACAATGAGTGTGATAGCTTAAAATGGAGACCAGTGAATCATTTCCCGATCTGATTAATCTGAAGAACAGCAAGATACTAAATGATAAAATCCTAGAGGTATTTGCACTAAACTATGAAACAAATCAGAGATGGAAAACCCTGACAAAAACAGGTGAACATACAGGGTGGGAGCGAACACTAAACAAGAAGTCCAAATGAGGACAAGGAGTCAAGGAAAAGAACACAGAAAACTTTCCTAAGTTCGATCTGTTGTTGAAGAAGAAACTCCAGGTGGCAAAAGACGCCAGGTCTCTTTCCACTTTCACGGCACTGGGCAAAGATTCAGGGCCTCGCTGTTCCTAACGCCAAACACCTGGGACCTGAATAGACCCTGCTGGGCGACTTGCGCTCGGCCTTCCACGGGGCAGCACCGGCCCAGCACCCAACTCCAGGACCACGGGGCAGCACCCGCCCAGCGCCACACTCCAAGATCACGGGGCAGCACCCGCCCAGCGCCACACTCCAGGATCACGGGACAGCACCCGCCCAGCGCCAAGATCCAGGACCACGGGACAGGCAGGATCACAAAGGAAGAAAGGTCTCGAGTCAGTGACCTCAACTTCCATCACCAGAAACTAGAAAAAGAGCAAATGGTACCTAAATACATAAACAGTAAAGACCAAAGCAGAAATCAATGAAACAAAAAGTAGAAAGACACTGGAAAATATGAATGAAATCAAAGGTTGATTCCCTCATAAAGCTGAACTGAAAAACCTATGACCAGAGTGGAGCAGGGAAGAGAAGGTACATATCCCCACTGTCAGCAAGGGAAGGGTGACAGCATCAGGGCAGACCTGCCACGTACTGCTAACAAGGAAATAATAGGGCAGTTTCATGCAAATAGATTTCTTGCATGAAATAAACAAATTCTTTTTTATAAGACACATACTGCTAAAGCTCACTCAACACGAAATTAATAACCTAAGGAAGACGCAATACCTATTCTACATACTCTACACAAACTCTCCCCAAAGATGGAGGAAGAAGTGATGCTTTTTAACTTATTGTGAGGCCAACATGTGCGCTTTCTCTGGACTGTGGAGCAGCTTTCCCGGGACACACACCTCCTTGAACCCTCAAACCACATGCTTTCAAACGGCACAGCTGACCACAGGCACGCTGTACCTTGGAAGCCCTGTTTTTTTCAAAAAGGAGGTTGCCTACAGGAAGCCAGCACTGCCCACCTGCCCAGCTCTCGGCCCCGACCCCAGCTCTGTTCAACCCTCGAGGCGCTGCCCACCCTCCATCTTTCCTAACAAGTGAGGAATACTCTATTTTTGAGAAGCGGGAATTCTGATTTCGCCTAACAATGCAAGCGACCCAAAAACTAACGGGGACAAGCTGAGCCTCTGCTCAGAGGCGGCGGCCAGGCTCGTGCTGAGCCACCTGCCCTGGGCCCTCATTTCTTCCACCCCTCACCTGGCCGCCCACCAGCCTGCTCAGGGCCTGGGCCCACGTCCAGTCCGCTGTTGGCAGCAGCCCCTTGCGGCCGGTACCAGGCCCGCAGACCCTCTGGCTGTTGTTGGATACCTTCTCAGCCCCACGGCCCGTCACGCCAGCTGTCTGTCCCACGTCCTTCCATAGGCCCTTCCATAGGCCCGCTGGAGCCCCACCCTCCCCCCATGCTGCCTTCTCCTCCCTCCCTCCCCAACTCCTCCCGCCCTTTGAGCGGGACCCTCAGTCAGAAATGGGACAAATCAGCTCTTCCGTCCCGCCCAAGCACCCGTCCCACAGGGCGAGACCCGCCTCCTCCCACGCTGCCCCCAGGCCTCTGGCAACCCTGCCGTCCCAGGGGCTCCACTGAGCTGGGTTCTCTCCTTTCCAACAGCAGAGCCACCCCCTTCCTGGACCCCACCTAGTTCCCATCCCACCTGCTCTGCTTTCAGGGCCCAACAGAGGCCTCTCCCCGCGGACCCTCACCCCATTCACACCCAGCACACTTGGCCTGGTGCAGTCCCAACACCCAAACATTCCTCAAAAAAGACTAATATAAAAAAAATCTCTGATCTATCTTAAAATTAGCACTTTCTCATACTTAAAAGATACAGACAGTGAAACAACAAGTAACAGACCCAGAGAAGGTCCCTGTGGCGCGCCCACCCGGGACAGCCCAGCACGACGCGACAGGAAGGACTCCCACAAACAGCAAAACCCAACATTCAGGAAAGGATATGAGCCAATATTTCAGAAGGAAGACATTTTATGGCCAACAAACACGGCAATTCTGAACTTTACGTGCAGTCAGAGAAATGCACATCCAGACCGTAAGGAGACACTATATACCTACCAAGGTGGCAGATTCAGAAGGCTAACAGAGTCAGGTCTGGGCTGGCATGGATCAAGAGGTTCTTACAGACGTGGGTGCTGGGGATTTCTGACGTCACCACGGGTAAACGCTGAAACGCACAGCCCCAAACCACAGTCCTCCTTCTAAGTGCACAGCCCAGAAAACTCTAGCGTTTGTGCCCAAGGAGGGAGAAAGTGCCCACGGAATACCTTCAAAGCAGACACAGGGCCAGCGTCCGTGGCACAGAACAGGCAGAGTGGTGGACTCACCAGGGGAGGAAGCAGGAGGGGACACAGAACAGTGACACACAACACGGAGAATCCTGGGACTATGCCAGTGAAATCCTCCTAGACACTTGAGACTGCAAGCTCAAAACAAAACCAAAAAATACCCGGGGCGCCTGGTGGCTCATCAGTTAAGTGTCCGGCTTCAGCTCAGGTCATGATCTCCCAGTTCATGGGTTCGAGCCCCGCGTCGGGCTCTGTGCTGACAGCTCAGAGCCTGGAGCCTGCTTCAGATTCCATGTCTCCCTCTCTCTCCGCCCCTCCCCTGCTCACACACCCTCTTTCTCAAAAAATAAATACACATTAAAAAATTTTTTAAACACATTTTTCCTGTGTGTGTGTGTGTGTGTGTGTGTGTGTGTGTAAGGATGCATAAACTGTGTGTGTGTGTGTTTTTAAAGCAAGGGAGAGACACGTACAAAATCCCAGTTAGTGATGGGGGCCCGGTGGATGACAGGGAGGGGAAGGCAGGTTGGGCAGGGCCACCACCCCACGCTCCTAATGTGGTGAATGACAAGATCTCAGCGGACTCAAAGTCCAGAAAAGAATGAGGAGCAAATGTTCGACACTTTGTATCTTACCACATGCCTGGCAGTAAAGCTGGAATCATGACCTAGAACTCGAGCGCCCCAGGCTGCCTTCTCCCGCCGGCTCTTCCCACGGAGGGACGGACGGAGGAAGCTGCCCGTGGAGACGGAAGACGCGCCCGCAGGCAGAGTCCCTAAAAGCCTTACCTGTTGTATGTAAATTCCACGTCCATGGGCTCGAAGTTATACGCTTGTTCAAATTCTTGGTTAAGTTTAAGACTTACATCTTCCTCGTGAATCTATAAAAGAAACAAACAATTTAATTTCCGTACTTTACGCTTGATTTGTTAGGACGGTCTTCTTTCTTTATGTAGCAACACATCACGAAACACTTCAGGCTGCAGATTTGAGCCAAAACTGGCATTTTAAATCCCTGCAAAAATGATCAAGAGGATTCAATCATGGCGTTGTCCGGTGTCGTCACACCGTCCACACTGGGGGACTGGTCAGCAGACACACCCGCACCGGCACACTTGCTGAGCTTCTCACCGGCTGCGCCCTAGACATCTGGGCTCTGTGGAAAGTGTGCAACACTGCACAGTCTCTGAAGGAGGCGAGAAAGCAAACAACAGCCAATGCAGCGGGGGACACCTGCCGCAAAAGCTCTTCCATAAAGAGGTCATTCCAAGACCCCCACTTCCAGAATAGGGAACCACGCGTCCTGGGACCATCCAGCCCAAGCCAGGGACCGTCTAGGGAAAGACACCAGGAAGGAAAGCCCGGAGGCGCAGAGGAGTGCAGACCGAATGTGGGCTGCCTGGGGGCGTGGGCTTCTTGGAGGCCAGGCGACTGGAGCTGGCTCTGGTGTGTGACACTTGTGACGGGAGGCTGGCAGGAACATGGATGGGCAGCAGCCGCCTCAGCAGGGCCTCTCCCGGTAGCAGAAGCCACCCTCCCCGTAGACGGGCAGTGAGCCCGGCGTGGGTCCCCAGGGTTCCCAGGGATCGAGACAGATGAAAATGAGTCTGTAATCAAAGATCACCAAGCACACGTGGAAGCAATCCCCACGAGTGAGGGTCAGCACAAACAGCCATCAACAGATTTGGGCCCCAAGGACTTCACAAACTGTCAGTCATTTCTAGAAACTTAAAACACTATGCACAAAATTTTTATAAAATCCAGGAAGAAAAAGATAAGCAAACCTAATACAAAAAATAAGAGGCAGGGCGCCTGGGTGACTCTTGATTTCAGCTCAGGTTATGATCCCAGGGTCATGGGATTGAGCCCTGAGATGGCTCCGTACCAAGCATGGAGCCTGCTCAGGATTCTCTCTCCCTCTGTTCCCCACCTCCCTCTCTCTCAAATTAAAAAAAACAAAAAACTCAAACCTCTCCCCCTCCAAAAATACATCCAGGTCACCTTTAGTGAACCAAGCAGCGTGCTTGGAGGAGAAAACCATGCTCAGTGAGATAAACTGAGGGGGAAGGGCGGAAATGACACCGCCTGTTCCCAGGCACATGCTCCTGGCGACGGGGGGGGGGGGGGGGGGGGGGGGGGGGGGGGGGGGGGGGGGGGGGGGGCCTCTGTGGACAGGGCTAGGGTGGCAAGGGTCCGTGCTGGGGCCCCTGGACTGCCAGCTGCACAGTGGCCGCACGCTGGAATGCCCCCGCCTCTGGGTGCCAGCGTGAGGACCCTGGGCCGCCCGTCACGGAAGAACCAACCTGACGTCTGTGGAATAACTGCTCGTCCTGGACGTGCGGCCTCCGCCCTGCGCCCCATGTGTGGGGCGCCCTGAGGGCCTCGCGAACCATCCCGGCACCCCCCACCGCACTGGCTGAAAATGAAATTCCAGGAATCAAGTACAGCGATGGGCTGAGGCCTGCAGAGTCTTCTAACTCAACCATGAACCCCATCACTCAGAAGCAGCTGACTTAACAGAACATCCCACCCAAGGATGAGCAAGGATGCTCGACACCCCCAAGGCTGGGGTGCTGGCAGTGTGGATCGGTCAGCTTATGGTGTTGGAGCCCCTCCGTCAGTGCGCAGGACCCAGGTTCGGGCTAAGTGGCCGCCGCATCCCCGAGGAGGGTCAGCAGGAGCGGCTGGTGGGGCGCCAAGGGTCGGCTCCCCACCCCCTGCCCGTCCTATGGCACTGGGCTCACGGGCGGCTGCGCTGGCCAGGACCAGTGCCCGCGTGCTGGCACGATGTGGCGGCCTGGCCGCAGGGGTGGGGTGTCGCCCCCTTACGAGTCCTCACCAGATCCGCCCCCGCGGCAGGGGCAGGGGTCTGGCACATCCTCGAGCCGGTTCTCTGCCCGAGGTGGCAGGCAGTCCCCCTCTGTCCCGTGGTGGCAGCGGAGACCCGCTGCGGGGTCACATGACCATGCGTTGGGCCAGGAGGGGCTAGAAAAGCCAATAAAACTCCTCCACAGAACCAGGAAAAGCTGTAAACTTTTAAGTGTAATTTTCCTTCAGAGGCGCTCTCTTCTGGAGCACGTTCAGGATGCCCAAATTTGACGAAATACAAATATCACAACTTACATGTAATACACTTAAAAGGTAAACACGGCTTACGTGATGGAAAAGTATAGGACTTAAACATTTTTTATTTATTTTGAGCGTGCGGGCACAAGCGCGGGGTGGGAAGGGGGGTAGAGAGAGAGACAGAGAGAGAATCCCACCCAAGCAGGGTTTGTGCTGTTAGCAAAAAGCCCAACAGCCCAACGTGGGGCTTGAACTCATGGAACTGTGAGATCACGACCTGAGCCGAAATCCGGAGTCAGACACTTAACCAACTGAGACACCCCGAAAAGTACAGAATTTTTAAAAAGATGTTAAGTTCTCTTTATCAAATGTGTTCAAATATTCGCTTTATGCTGCACTTCCTGAAGTACCGTCACAGCCGGAGGCGTGGCCCCAGCCCCGCCCTGGTGGGAAGGGCTGGCCCAGCACTAAGGGTGTGGGGGCGCCTCTCACCTCAGTCACGTAGCCGACGTACTCGACGACATGTCCGTTGTACTCTTGAGTTTTTAAGATCAGTTTATCACCTAGTTAAAAAACACAGTATGACATGTAAAATGATAAAATCGCAGAGTCTTGCCGCTGAACTAGAAAATCAAACCCTCCGACCAAGTGAAGCAAACACCACCAGCGGGCTGGTGGCTGGGTGTGACCGAAGCGGGGGGCCGGGGGCACCGCGGGTGCTACCCGGGCTGTACGGAGACCCCGAGCCGCAGCAAAGGCGGTGAGATGAAGGACCGCTGCGGCCGGTCCACCCGCCCACCCCCCGCCCCCGGACGGGGCTTTAGCATCTGCTGTTCCATCCAGTAAAACAGGACACGCAGCAAACCCACCTGTGTACAGAGAAGGCCTGCTTTCCGCCAGTCCCGGGACCTCCAGAACCAGCAAATCCCCGTTTTTTTTCAAGGTGACCCCACTCATGTTATAGTCTTTCAGTTCTATTTCTGCATGAATCTCCTCAAGCCAGAGCAGAGTCGAAAACTTCTCCTTGTAGTTCGACATGTTCAAAAGCTGAAAAACCACCAGCAAGTCAGTGAGCGCAGAGTGTCACCCAGCGCGCCCCTGCCCAGGAGCAGCCAGCAGACCGGGGAGAGAGCAGCTTCCACACACTGGCCACCCCCGGCACGGGACGGTGGCCCGGAGGCTGGGGAGCCCGCAAACGCCCCACCTGCCCCCTGACAAGAGTCCAGGCCCCATGCCAGGGCCAGGGGAGCTGGGTGGTCTCCGCACTGAGGAGATGGAGCCGGGGCCCCGGGAGGCCAGGAAGGCCGAGGGCCAGGAGGAGAGAGCAGCACGGAGGTCTGGAGAGCTTCAGAGGGGCCCCTCTGGGCCGTCAGCCGAGCGCTGGTCGGTGCGGGAACCACATCGTGCAGGGACACCTGGCTGGTGGGACATGAGCCGGGTGTGACCAGCTCGCGGGCTGCCTCGCTCTCCGGGGGGGCCGTTCTGTGCGCTGTAGGGCACGGAGAGCATTCCTGGCCCCTACCCACTTGCTGACCCTAGCACCCCCCCCCCAGTCATGACAACCACACCTGTCTCCAGGGAGGGGACTGTCATCTGCTTCTTAGACGGAATAAGTCCTAGAGCTCACACAGGGTCAAGGTCAAGAACAGCGTGGGCCCCATCCATCAGCCCAAATGGAAACGCTTGTGACAGACGAGACATCAGATCGAGTATTCGGAAAAGTATCAGATCTAAATCAAATGCCATTCTGGTCTCACGTAGCTAAGCCTTAAAGCTTGAAAGAATTTCCTTCCAAATAACTGTTTCCCAGAACAAACTTAAAAATATTTCCAGGATCGGGAAAATATACAACACCCAACAAGGTAAAATCCAGAATGTCTGGCATCGAAAAATGACAAGGCTTAGGGGCGCCTGGGTGGCTCAGTCAGTTCAATGTCCGACTTCAGCTCAGGTCACAACCTCATGGTTCATGAGTTTGAGCCCCGCATCGGGCTCACTGCTCTCAGCGCAGAGGCTGCTTTGAATTCTCCGTCCCCCTCTCTATGCCCTTTCCCCTCTTGTGTGCTCTCTTTCTCAAGAATAAATAAAACATTACAAAAAAAATTCAGCAGGCTTAGAAAGAGACCGAGACTACAACTCACGATGGGGAGAAAAATGTCACAGAACCAGATGTGACCTGTGTGGCAGAATCTGCAGACAAGGGGCCTGGAATAGCTGTTCTTCAAAGAACTAAGGAAAGACTGAGCACACGAAGTAGGGACACAGGAGAGCAAAAAAAGAGCCAACTGACCTGACGGAGAGGACCGTCCTGTGTGACGCTGGAGCACACTGGATCAGACGGCGCATTGCAGAAAACAAGAATTAGTGAGCCTGAGGGCTGGTGATAGGAACTGCAAACTGCAGTGCGAGGGGAGTACTGCGGGGGGTACTGCGGGGAGGGGGTAATGTGGCGGGAGTGCTGCGGGGGGGGGGGT